>NC_056727.1:568652447-568760127 GCF_019279795.1 Protopterus annectens | reverse complement strand
TTTTTTATTTTTTGCATAGCAAGTCCTTGCCCTCACACCCTCAAGCTCATTCTACAAGGGCAGTAGCATTCTCTGGAGCCTCCTTAAAGGGGCAGATACCAGGACCATAGTGAAAGCTGCCACCTGATCTTTTGTACACACCTTCATTAACCACGACAGAATTGATGCCTTTTCAAGGTTCAGAGCCACGTTCATAACATCAGTCCTTTTGTGACTCTTGGACAGTTCTGCAGGTTACTAAACAACCATCATTACATCCCTTTCTCTCTGGGAATCACCCACTGATTAGGAGTACTGAAACAGTGATTTCACTCAGGACATAGTACAGTTGTGTAAGAACTTACCATAACAGTAGATGTCCTACTGATCACTGTTGCATTATTCCTTCCTGCCCTTCTTCCCCTCTACTTTCATTTTCTCCTGCATGTATCTGTGTCTTCTCTTTCTGTCACTATCCTATGGACAGAACCTAGAACCAAGCGGGCTTCCTTGCTACTTCATATTTCACCCCTCTTAGCTGACCTGTCTCTCTCTCTCGAGGATCTTCAGACCACTGGCTTGGAGATAGGCTGAGGAATTACACTTGTATGTCTGCCTATACACCCGTACGCTTATGAGCTGAGGTCACATGTCAGACTATGATGCTGGGAAGGTAAAGCTTTGGTACCCCAACCATATGTCAGCAGTGATAATCCACTGATTAGGAATACTGCAACAGTGATCAATAGACATCTACTGTTACGGTAAGTTCTTACAAAACTACAATCAGGCACATCCTCTGTAGCTGTTCAGCTACTCTGTCTGGGAAGGGGCGAACCACTGCTAAGCATCAGGGAAGGAACCAAGGATTTCTCCTTTGCTGATGCACTCAGAAGTTTCTTCCTGTGGAGGAACTATCCTTCTAGCCACTCTCTCTCTCTCTTATTGGAGTCTTCAGAATGCTTGCACTTGCAATTGGTTATTCAAAGCCTTTATTTAAAAAAAATCTGTAAAATACTAGAGTTGCAATAGAAGTATCATGATTTCTTGTGGCTGTTGCTCTTGTGTTGCCAGCCTTGTGGATGCCTTCTTTGCAGCCAACATTTTACCTAACTACCAGTCATTTGCCTCTATAAGTTTGGTAAATGATACAATATTCTCAGACCCCAAAATTCCTTTTTTTCTGCTGACTTATTCTGAATTGCTTAGTATTTTCTGTGTTTCAGTTATTCTAACACTCTTCAAATATGTGATACTTTCTCAGAATTTTCCAGAGGATCTCTTATCTGAGATCCTGTATGCTTCCCTAGATAAAGGATTGTTCTTTTACCCTTTCATTGCTGAGGTCCTTTGGAAGGGTGTCAAAAAACGAAAAGTTATTTTGAGGAATTACCCTCATTTTTTTATCCCTATCTCCAATCAAATTATTGAAGAAATCTTTCTTCAGGAATCGTAAGCTTTCTAGCAATGTAAATGCAATTTCATTAAAATCGTTTCAATAGATATGAAGGTCCTCCTTAGAGCTAGGATTATCTAAATAATCTGTCTGAATACATGTTCACAGTCTTGCAAGGCCTTCCCAAAACTGTCTCCAAATGATTTTAGATTATTTAGTATTAAGAATCTTTGAAAGGACAGTTGGCAGTAGACTGACATTTTTCCTTCAAGTACTCAAGAAATGGCTACAGATTAGCTTAGGCCTTTCTTGCAAAATATTCACAGTACAACTAAGAATCTTTGAAATGGGTAAAACTGACATTTCTCCTTCGGATTTGCAAGAAAGAAGGAAACTGCAGAGTAACCTAAGCCTTTCTTTCTAAATATTCAGTCCAAAGTTATCAGATAATTATCTTTTTCTGTGTCTGGTGTACATTAGTACATTTTCAGGTTCCCAAGTTAACTTTTCATTGGTCAACACCTCTAAGAGTTTATAAAGTGGGCCTGGCTCCTGTAGTAGGTCTTTGCAGAGGACAGAGCGGTCATTTTTCTCTGTTTAGAAGACTGCCTTACTCTTATAGGTTCTTTCACAAGTTAAGAATCTGTATCTTTGAAAAAAGATTTGTTTCTCAAATTTGGATACCAGATGAACTTGGAGAAAATTTTACTCATTCTTTCTCACAGTATAGTTTTTTTTCTGGGATGTCTTCTGGACTCATCCCATATCCTCCCTCAGAATACTGGAATAATACTAAAAGCAGTTTCTGAGATTTTGAGATAAATCTCTGGTATTTTCCTGGAAATATCTCAAAATTCTAGTTCCTAAAACCTCAGCTATTCTCAGGTTTCTTTGGCCACACTTTACATGTTACAAATTCAGTAGCATGCCTTTAGACCCTACTCAGTCTGTAACCACAGGTGCATCAGACTTACATGGGAGCTGTATCCAAAAGGCGAAAAAAAACAGGACCTCTAGAATTAGCAAATGATTTTAAGCAAATGAATGTTAGGATATGACTATTCTAATAAAATGTTTTCAGTTCCCTGCCATCTGTCATCTTCAGACCTGCTGGTGGTCTCAGATAACATCACACTGATGTGATACATAATTAAACTGGATAACCAGGTCAGCCCCCTTACCAAATTGTTACAGTCAGAGCAAAACAGTGTTGCAGACAATTGGAGAAGAACTATGACAGATCTGCAGGAATGTAAGTTGAACCCAGGGATATTCCAGGAATTAGTCCATCTGTGTAAAAAATGTCACATAGATTCTTTTGCCTCCAGCTGTAACAGACAGTTAAAGAAATTCTGTTCCAGGATTCCTTACTCAGTATTGGAGTTCAAATGCCCTTTAACTCTCATGGACAGGAATGTTCGTTTATAATCTTCTGCCTTCTGATAACCAAGGTTCTTCTAAATAATTCAGAAAAAACTTCTCAAAGATATTTGTGATGACACATTTTTGGCCCAGGCTACAATTATTTTCCCTTCTTTTGAATGTGGCTAAGTAGTGATTGCAAGCTTCCTCATAGAATGAATGTACTCACACAAGACAAGAGTTATTTGATACACCCAATCCCTCATTTTATTCAAATGACTGCCTAGATGATAGTCTTGCTACCTTTTAGGCAATGTCTCTGTCTTAGGCTTTGCAGCAGGTATTAAAAGAGACAAAGAAACCTACTATAATGTCATAGATGGGTATGAGAAATTTTTTTGTTTGGTACCATTCCTAGAACTAGACCTCTTTAAAGGCCCAGATACTTCTTGTTCTTTAGTATTTATGTGAGTTAACATCCTTTGGCCTTTCTTACTCATTCATTAAACTTTACCTCTTGGACAGTGCTTTGTGAACCCCCTCCCCCTTTTTACCCTTCCCGCAAGTGAAACCATTCTTGTAAAGGGGTTTTTCTTATCCACCTACCTAGAATACTGGCAGCTTTCTCTTGGAAACTTAAAGTGTGATATACATGTATATGTAACATATATATATATATATATGTAATATATATATATATATATATATATATATATATACGTGTGTGTGGTGTGTGTGTGTGTGTGTATATATATATATATATGTATGTATGTGTGTGTGTATATATATATATATATATATATATATATATATATGCATATATGTATGTATATATATATATATATATATATATATATATATATATGCATATATGTATGTATGTATATATATATATATATATATATATATATATATATATATGCATATATGTATATGATATATATATCAATAGTCCTGCTAACTTTTTCTGAATGGAGGGCATTAGCATTAGGAAGGAGATTAGAAGGTTTATATGAAGGGAGGGATACTGCAAAGGGGTCCACCACAGGATTTTCAAATCTGTCTTTGGCCTAGCACTCTTGTGTGGGGTCATTTACTGCACTGTTATAACTTGTTGATACTTGTTAACCTCTGCTATCTCTGAAAAAAACAAAAAAATCTTGCTTTTTTTCCCACTTTTCTGAGATTTAAAAAAGTTCAGTTACAGGCTTGCTGTTCTTGAACTGTTTGTAAGTTTCTGTGAGGCCATTTTTTGCTTGGGCTAAAGGAAAGTCTCTCTGTTGATCAGTGGCAGTGAAAAACATTGAGCAGCCTGTCTGCCCCTGTGGGAGTGGTTACTGACTTGAAACTGTAGTTTTATTGGCCATTCTGGGTCAATTCCAAAACTCCTTCATCTTCCTCTCTTAAAACCTGGTTGCCTCGTGGTTTTGGCGTCTTTTCAGGCTTGTTGGCTGTTGGTGAAACACCCACCAAGAGGAGAAAACGCTGAGAGAAGAAAGGAGCCACTTTTGAGACTTTAAGTATTTTTCCTCTGTTTATTTGCTAAGTTATTCTGCATAGCCGCCTATTTTGAGCATTTTCTGGCTTGTTATATTTGATTTCTGCATTAGTAACTGTATTTAGAGCACAACCTAGAGCTGTTTACTGAATTTCCTGTTTGCACTTATTTTTAAAATCGTTTTTCTCAAAACTTGCATTTTATCTGTCTTTGGCCTAGCACTCTTGTGTGGGGTCATTTACTGCACTGTTATAACTTGTTGATACTTGTTAACCTCTGCTATCTCTGAAAAACAAAAACAAAAAAATCTTGCTTTTTCCCACTTTTCTGAGATTTAAAAAAAGTTCAGTTACAGGCTTGCTGTTCTTGAACTGTTTGTAAGTTTCTGTGAGGCCATTTTTTGCTTGGGCTAAAGGAAAGTCTCTCTGTTGATCAGTGGCAGTGAAAAACATTGAGCAGCCTGCTTGCCCCTGTGGGAGTGGTTACTGACTTGAAACTGTAGTTTTATTGGCCATTTTGGGTCAATTCCAAAACTCCTTCATCTTCCTCTCTTAAAACCCTCTTTTTGCGGTTTTGCGGGTTTTGAGCATAGCAACAACGGGCAGCGCCTAATTGGGTTTAAACTATTCCTGGCTCCACAAAGTCTGCTCTTCACTTTTTCCCTTAGAACTGCTCTATCTCTCAATTTAAACACCATATTCTCATTCTAAGGCCCTTCACTGGTCCAATTAATTAATCCTACAAGTTAGCACTATTAAACCATAAGCACTACTTACTCTTATACTCTCTATGATTACCCTGTCCTCTATTGGTCCATCTTAAATTCAGTTTCCTATTACTCTAGCATGTCCAAAGGTCAGTCAATGGTTTCCTCTCCAGTCCAGCTGGTGAATCTGGGAATTTTGAGGCAATGTTACAACTGTCTCATGTACACGGACAACCCTCTCCTCCTCCAAACAGGTTCAAATATATGTGAGAGATGCAACTATTTAGCCAAACTGGAGGCTGAGCTCTCTCATCTCAAAACTGGTGTAACCAGTCAAGAGGAGAAGGTAACCTCACACAACACAATTCCAGTATCACATAGTCCCACCACATCAGCGAACCAAACACATAAATACACAAAAACATACTGGAGGCTCTAAATAAAAATCTACCTAAGCAACAGAGACCTCCAAAGCAGACATCCAAGCAAACGCTACCTCAAAACAAAACACACACAACACATAACCCACAAAGTCAGTGTGCCAAGCAGCCACAGCCCTTAAGGCTGAATAACACACCTAATACTCTTGTTATAGGTGACTCTATTGTCAGACACACTGACGTCCCGCTCACCAGGCTGAATAAAGAGAAGGTCACGGTGAGCTGCCTGTCGGGTGCTAGGATCCGACACATAACGCAAGCACCCAGGTCACTCCAAAGCAAATACAAATATGACTCAGTCATTGTACATGCTGGTGTGAATGAAATGAGACGTACCTCCCTGGACTACATGAAAAGAGACATAAAGGAGCTCTCTGATCATGTAGCCCAGGCTGGTATGACCCTGACCTTGAGCAGCATCTTACCCTCACCTAGAATGATGCCACAGTACAAAGACAAAATGATCGATTTTAACAATTGGCTAAAATTTTGGTGTCATTCAAAGGGGATCCAGTGTCTGTCAGCCTGGGATGACATGCTCGACAAGCCACGTTGTTTCACTAGGGACGGCTTGCACCTGTCACCACTGGGCTTTCGGATATTGGCAAAGGCTCTTGCCACCCCCATAGTGCCTTTTTTAGGCAAGGCTCAAAAGTCAAACCCAACCCCATAGACAGCACAAGGAACAAGAAACTAAGGGTAATGCTGCTAAATGCCAGAAGTCTTAACCTCAAGATGCATGCACTCAAGCTCTCCTCAGTATGGAGAACATTGATATCTGTGCAGTGACAGAAACCTGGTTCAAGGCTCCAGAGAGCAACCCAGCACTACCAGGCTATACCTCATATCATGCTTTTGGCCCCAAAACCCGGACCGAACCACAAAAGGAGGGGAGTTTCCATATTTATCAAGGATATCCACACCTCCAGGTTAGTGGCATTGCACGTATCGGAGACCATCCATGTGCAACTAACAGTGGGCAAGACTGCTTTTCAGTTTATAGCATCCTACAGACCACCCTCTCAAAGTCAGGAATCCCATTCTGCTTTCCTGAAAACATTGGAGAACATGAAGATCTCTCCGAACACCATTATATTGGGCGACTTCAACTACCCAAACATTGACTGGGAGCACTACTCAAGCCCCAGCACCTTAGCCCAAAGATTCCTGGAAATTATAAACTCAAATGCTATGGAACAACTAGTCACCACTCCCACAAGAGGGGACAACATACTAGACCTGATCATTACCAACATGTGGACTCTATGCTCCACACCAGAAGTATATCCCTCATTGGTAAGATCAGACCATAAATTAATTTCACTGGATGTCCACATCCCGACCCCACCCCCAGCCCAGAAAACCACAGTGAAAACTTCTCAAAAGCAAACTTCTCACTTCTCAAAACCGAAATGGAATCCTTCAAGGCCCCAGGGCCAGTGGAAACTACAGCCCAAACTGCAGAATCCTATATAAATGCATTCTATGGACATCTCCAGGAATGCATGGATCATGCTATCCCAAACAAAACCAAGACCCAATCATCCAAAGGCAGGCATCCAGTCTGGTGGACCCCTGCCATAAATAAACTGTACAACAGAAGGAGGAAGCTACTACATGATAGAGCAAAATCCCTAATAGGGAAGGCATCTCTGATCAGTACTAGCAAAAAATTACGATCCCTCATAAAATCCTCCAACGCCAGCTTCGAGAGAAAAATTGCACAGGACACCAAAGACAATCATAAGGCTTTTTTCAGTTATGTTAGAAACCTGGGATGCAACTCCCAGACTTGTTCTGAGTTGATCCTAAACGACAAAAAATACACTGAACCGACAGACATCGCCAATATCCTGGCAGACAGGTTCAGTGCAAACTGCTCCACCCCGCCCCGCCGAAAAGAGCAAGTATCTATCCCGGCAGAGAGCTGCCTCCCAAACATCTCAGATGCTCAGGTGAAGGCTGCCCTCTCCAAAGCAAAAACACTGCTTCCATGGGACCAGATGGCGTCCCAGGTTGCGTCCTACATGAACTACAGGAGGAACTAATCCCTCAAATAAAACAGCTATACAATCTCAGCCTCACTACAGGATATGTGCCCACAGAATGGCGTACAGCAACAGTGGTCCCACTCCACAAAGGTGGAGCCTCTACGGACCCTGGAAACTATCGCCCCAATAAGCCTGACTAGCTTAGTCTGCAAGGCTATGGAGAGGATCATCATGGAGCTCATAAACAAAGACATTGGGGACCTACAGACACTAGATCCTACCCAGTTCGGCTTTGTCAAGGGCAGATCCTGCCTTTTGAACCTGGTTGACTTCTTCAAAACAGTCACCAAAGCCATAGATGAAGGGAAGGTAGTCCACACAGCCTATCTGGACCTTGCAAAGGCATTTGACACAATACCCCACTCGGGCATCATAGATAAGCTATCCAGCTTAAATATAAACCCCTATGTCACAAGATGTGTCGCAAACTGGCTCAAAGACAGAACCCACAGAGTGAGAGTTGCTGGAGCCATGTCAGACTCGAAACCGGTCACAAGTGGCATCCCACAGGGTTCTGTCCTGGGACCACTCTTGTTCGGTATATACTTTTCCGAGGTACAGGCAAATGTGGGAGGACTATGGCTCACCAAGTTCGCAGACGACTGCAAACTGGGCGCCATAATCAACTCTCCAGCTGACACAAACATCCTTCAAAAAGGTCTCACAGAGACAGATAACTGGTGCCATCGCCATGGTTTAAAGCTAAATGCCAAAAAATGTATAGTCATACCCTTTGGCAAAAACAATGTGCCCACAAATTACCACATAGGCGGAAACCCATTAAGTACAGAGAAAGTTATTAGGGACCTGGGGACCCAAGTTGATAGCAATCTCTCCTTTGAAACCACATTGCCAAAGTGGTTAGAAAGACCTTCTACATAGCCCACCTCATCACGAAGGGTTTCACATCTAGATCAAAAGAGGTAATCGTGCCCCTTTATTCATCCCTCATCAGGCCCATCATAGAATACAATGCCCCTTTTGGGATGTACCTTACCCGACACCTGCAGCAATTAGAAAGACCCCAAAAGTATCTCACCAAGAGGATCAAGGGTCTCAAACAGATGCCATATGCTGCTCGGTTAAAAAAACTCCAGCTCTACTCAGTTGCATACCGCTTACTTCGAGGTGATCTATGCCTGACATACAAAGCTATGTCAAATCCAGAATTAATGGACATGCTCCACCTCAGTAAATCTAAATCCCTTAGAGCCACACGCTCGAGGGACTTGAACCTCAGCACAGAAATAAATAGAACTTGCTGGAGGGACAGGTTCATAACCCAGAGGCTCCCTTCGCTCTGGAATAGAATTCCAGTTCATGTGAGGCAGAGCACCTCACTGAATCTCTTCAAGAAGAATCTCGATAAGTGGATGGGGGATTGTATGTTTGTCCCAGGGATTACTCCCGTGTCACTATTAGACAGATGCACAGTAAACTAAACCTTAAAAAGGGCACAGTATACTCAAATCAAGGGGTGGCGTAAGCCATACAGAATCGGGCTAGGCTTATAATTGCCCCAGGGCAGATAGCCTAGTATGAACCTAGGAACCTATAAACCTAAGAATTTAAGATCATTGCAGGCTATATAAAATCTGTCTGGCCTTTTGGGAACAGGGGGCTGGGAGTCAGGCAGAAGAGGTGAACTGATATGCATCCAAGAAAGCCACAAGAACAGGAGGAACTGGGGAAGGGGCACAGGTGTCCATTTTCAACAGGCTGTAGTATCTTTTCTGGACTTCTGTAATCTGCCTAGACTTCAACTCAAACTGTGTTATGTTTAACATTGTCTCTCCAAAAGAAACTTCTTCCACAGAAGAAAGGGAATCTTTATAACCAGAAGGGTCTTGGCCAGAAGAATGGATATGGGAGGTACAGACCAGGGAATGATCAGAATCAGAAGCCTCATCTTCAGAGGTAGATGAATCCACCGCAACCTTTTGAGGAGTGATGGTGCTGGGAAGAAAAGCATGCAGGCTTCAGAGCCAAAATGGCCTTGAGCAAGACTTGAGAAAAGTTTATCAATTCCTTCTCCCTCGAAGGAGTAGGAGAAGGGGGATAAATTGCTTCTTTTTTGTCAAGACATACACCTGAACCAAACATGGTGGTTCAGATCCCTGATATACCTCAATAAGTTTACCTGGGATCTCTTCCCTAACTAGTATATGGGAATGCCCTCTGTGGCCTCCAAGATGATAATTCAAGGTTCAGCTTTTATTGTGGATTCCTCACTCATAAGGCCTTCAAATACCATACTGGCCTCTGACAGGGGCTCAGTAGAGGGCATCTCAAACAGAATTGGATATTCCACAGGTTCTGAAACCTCAGCAGGTACTGCAGAAGTAGAAACAGCCAACTGAGGCCCTGAACTAGGTCTTTTAAGTCTATGTCTTTTAAGTCTATTGTTAAGCAGTGGAGGTAAATCTGGGGAACTGGGATCCGCCATCTTGAAGTGAGCCAGGTGTTTCAGAATTTGGATCTCCAGAAAAGTATTGAGCAAGGACAAATTTATTGTATTGTCTTAGGTATAAATGATTGTCACATAAAACAAGACTTGTAGTTGTGTTCCGCTTCTAAGCTGAAGAGACACTGGGTATGCAAGTCTTTGTATGGGATTTGCCTACCACACTTGCACTTAGTCTTCCTAGCTGACATACAATACTGGTTAGCAAAACGCTTTAGAAAGGTAAAGGACAACACAGATCTATCGTGATAAGTATGTGTACGCTTCATCGGTCTTCAAACTGTGGGTCAGAGTCCTTGGCCACAAGAAAATCCCTGGTAGGATCTATGGAAGAATATTCTGCAAGACAGTGAAGCCAAAAGTAGCCCTGGAACTAGACTGAATGTCCAGCAAAGAAAGAAATGTGTGAGGTCCCATGGAAGCTATAGAAAAGAAAGCTGTAGAAGTGGTCATGCCTTCAGTGGAGGGACCTTTAAGTTTATCACACAAAGTCTTGCCTCTTGAGGTGTAAGCAAAGGAAATATAGTCTAACAGCCACTTAGATAACATCACTTTAGATACAGCTCTACCCAATCAGGATTTTGAAAAAAAAACCACAGCTGAATGGATTTTCTAAAGGATTCTGTCCTGTCCAGGTAAAATTGCAAGTGCCGGTACCCATCCAAACAATACAGCAAGTATTCACCTTTGTTTGAAAAATTAGAAAAAAAAATACAGGAAGACAAATAGAGCTATTCAAATTACTCTCAGTGGCTACTTTAGGAAGAAAAGGGTTTGGGTGAAGGAAGAACCTATCTTTGTGGAATACCAAATAAGGAGGAGTAGTAGCCAGAGCTTGTAGCTCAGATACTCTCCTCATCGAGGTAATAGCCACCAAGAACAAGGTCTTCCAAGACAACAACATTAGGTCTGACGAAGCAGAAGGTTCAAGAAAAGGACCTGCCAGGGCTTGTGACACAAAAGGTAAATCCCAAGGAGGGATGGGATCTCAAATGTAGGTTAGGGATGCAAAAGAAATGCAACTTTCAGAAACGCCTTGGAAATTTTTCAGAATATTATCCCTGTTAACATGAAAATTAGACATCCCCACCAGTTGCACCTTAACCATAGAAAAATAGAGTCTGAATTAAACAGCTTGGTGAGAAAATCTAACACTGACTCTAAGGGGTGGAAAAAGGATCCAACCCAAGAGAATCTACCCATAGCACAAGGCACTACCATTTACCTGGGTACACTTTGCTAGTAGATAGCTTTTGAGATGAGGACAAACTATGCACAGCACTGTCTGATATCTTGGATTCCTGGCCATCAAGGGAACTGGAGAAACCATGTAGTTAATTTGAGGGACTGCAAGTTGGGAGGATCCAAACCCGATGGATGAGAAAGGAGATCCAGAGTGTGATCCAGAACCCAAGAGGGGTACTCAGGAAAGACCACAGAAAAGGGACCCATAACTGACAAGGGCAGAAAGGAGCTATGAGGATCACTGTTGCTCTGCAATGGCCTGCCTTCTAAAGAAACTTATCAGGGGAACTGGAGGATAAGAGTACAGGAGCCCCAAGACCTTTAGGTGCCCTGGCAGCCTTGGTACCAACCTTTAGTAAGGCTCCATCTCAAGCTCTAAGTGTGCCAAGTCCCTTTTAGGTGAAAGGGGCTCCATCAGGTTGGGTAACTTCCCTCTTCTACCCTGCCACTCTGCTGGAAATATTGTCAAAGTCATCTTCCCCACCCCTAGTCAAGAGTGTCTCTGGCTTTGATCCAACCAGTGGGTCCTTTGTCATTCAAGAAAGCCTCCAAGCCCCCATCTGTGGCTTCATCTTCTTGAACATCGAGGTCATTGGACAGTATCAAAGCTTCAGATTTGGAGCAGCTGATGAGATGTTTTTTGCAGGCTCAGATGCAATTAGGCCTCATTCCTTTTGGTCTGAGATCTTAGCATTTACATTTATTTTTAAATGCTTTTAAAGGACATGTAATAACCAGTGCATGGTTTAATCCTGGTGGAATTAAGTCCTATGGTCCTCTCAGGTTATAATAGACTTTTTCTAAGATGAAAAATAAAAAAAATGATGTGTGGGAAAAGAACATCAGCAGGATACAACAAACGTCTGTGCAGGAGTAGGTTATTCCTGCACGGAAGGGACTGTTCCCGTGCAGCATGACAGCGTGCCATGCATTTTCATGAAGGCACACTGCCATGCTCTAATACGTACATGGGGATGTGTACGAGCACAGGGGATGTGTCTGAGAGCACTGCTCTCACAATACACATGGCCCCTGCACACCAGAATTGCTGCATGGCAATTTAAAAAGAGCAAGATCGCTCATCACACCTCTCAACCCGTTAGAGTAAGAAATCTGGACAAAGGCATAAAAATGGGGGGCAACTTTTAAATATTGCTATTACAAACTTAGAAAGATGATAGAATAACATGTTTTGTATTAGCATGAATTTTCTGAAGGGTATGAAATCTAAAATGCAAATGTCTGTCATTATTTTCAAACTTCAATCTTTAATGATGTGCCAGAAAGCCACAAGTTTATGAAAAGTGGACCAATAGTATAAGACAAAAATCCGGACATACTGTGAAAAGTTATATGTCATCAATGTTTGCAAAGCACAGCTCCCAACAAATACATTGTTTTTTTCACAGCTGCAATAAAGTTTAAGTGTAGCTGTGTGGGTGTGCCCATTGCTTAGCTATGCTTAGCCCAGATTAAACGGCACAAGAAGTTAAATAGCAAAAGACATCCAACATAAGCAGTAGTGCAATAGTGTAGTGGTTAGAATGTATGCTTTGCATGCAGTTGTTCACGGTTTAAGCCTCACCAAAGCGATTTCCATTTTGTATGTGAAATCAGTACAATTTTAATTTAGTTGTATATTTATGTTATTAAGTAACTTATATTTCTCAACCAGAGAAGTGTAGTAAGCCCAAATGTGAGGTGTCAGTGTAATGAAGTGGTGAAACCCCCATAGAAACACAAGTGTCCCACAGACGTAGTCACACAAAATGTAATGTCAGAAAATCACATAGGGGGATGTTATGGAAGGTCAACATACATATCATAAACTATCCTAAATGATGAATGAAACTCACCATCATGATAGTCCAAAAACTGAAAGCTGAGCAATGCTAAGTTATGCTCAGCTAAGCTGGGGCACTGTAAGCATTGCTGAAACATGAATGCGAAGCAGGAATTACTGTAGCTAAGTAGATTTGCACACTGGTAAACTTTGCTTAGCAGCTACCTCTTAAGTAGTGCCCACCCTAGCTAAGCAGGTGTGCCCAGAGCTTAGCTTAGCTCAGTATTTTCAAAATCATCCAATCACGGCAAGGTGCAGCAAATCAGCTCTATTTAAACCTCATAGGTGAGAATGCAGCCCATAAACAGTTGTAGCTCCTCACTGCAGGGAACATGGCTGGGGTTGGAGAGGGTGTTCGCTTTCGGTCGAACGCTGGGGCATCCAGGAGTCCAAAGTCAGGTTCTGTCTCCTTGTGCAAAGCCATGAAGTGAGACTGCTGCAGGGCCAGTACCAAGGCTCAGAGTACAAAGCAGAGGCCTGGGACCGTCTCACACGTGACTTCACCAGTGCTAATGGTTATCCCTCAGACTGGTGAGTAGGTCCGACATCATTATGCTAATCTGAAGTGGAGGAAGACTGCTTACAACTACTTTAATCACCCTGCCAGCATCAGCCACTATTCTGGCCAGCAACAAAAAAACAGCCCTTCCAAGTCTCAAACCCAGGACCCTGTACACCATAGTCAGAGCAATGTACTTTGCTCCTCTACCCTACCCCATTCCCACCCACCCCCATTACAATTACCTTTATACCTAACTATCCCTCCCCTTCCTGTCCCACTAGCCACTACAATTCCACTTCCTGCCTATTGTCACAACCACCTTACTAATCTGTCAATCTTGCCAACACCACTTCATCTATACCAGTCTCTCTACCTACTCTATCTGACCATATTTTATTCCAACATGTATTATTTTCTAATATCTTCTACACTACTCCTTATTCTCTCTATCTCCACCTCTTACCACTCCAATCTCTCTGACCCACTCCTATGTTCACCAACTTCTCACTCATACAACATATATCCAACTACTTCATCTTTTACTATCTCCCCTAATCTCTTTACTACCTCTATCTCAAGTCTATATAAACTATCCATAATACAGGTTTTTAAACCTTCCCACAAAGCTAAGTCAAAACTATACAAACTCCATCTAGCATCTACTACACACTCTCTCCTCACTAAAAACCTACTTTGTTCTGGAGATATCCATCCCAACCCTGGCCCCTCTTCTCTCCCCAAAACTACCTCTACACTGCCGAAAAACAAAAAGACAGCTTGGAAACACCAAAGCAAATTCTCTCTCAGTTTAATTCTCTCATTTTATTGAAGCGCTTTTCATTTTGCACATATGGCAAGACTTCATCAGAAACTGAACAAACTTCAACACAAACAATATATACACACCCTTTTTGTCACATGACACTTTTAATTAAAATCTTGTATCTTAAAGGCACATCCACATTATTGCTACTTAAAACATTTTTAAAAACAAGTATGACTGACAATATTTTAGAACACCTCATCCCTTCCCTTCCTTCAGAATTTTTACCTGTAATGGTGATAAAAATATATATACAAACATAAATATACTAACAATACTATATCTCAAATTATTGTGTTGACTCTCAAAATATGGTATTACTTAGTTAACTAAGAAGTCAGAAACTTACATATCTGAGTCAAATGAAGTCAGATATCACAAATATGAACGCATTTTATAAAAATGCATACACACATTAACATTTAAGATTTTTCAACTTCAATATACTGTTTAAAGATATTGGCTCATTCAAACCTGGGTAAAACATTGCCCCAGTGCGTATTTGCTAACTTAAATCAAGTTGCTCAAGTAAAAGTGTAAGCGGGCCCCCCCGACTATCATCAACAACTGAATCAATTGCTTTGAACAAAAATGAATGTTGTGGATAGGAAATAATGTGTCTAGCCAGTGCATTGTCCCTGTTAAGGGTCTTTATTTTATACAGATATTCGTATACTCGTTCTTTTAACCCTCTATCCATTTTACCTATGTAAAACGCTGCACAGCATTGACACTGAGCTACATAAACCACAAACTTGGATGACAAGTGTACTTCAATTTGATTTTAAAACTAAGATTTTTAACTTCAATGTCTTGTCCTGTATTCATGTATTTACAGTAGTTACACATTTGGCATTTGTACATGCCACACTTCCATTGTGGGGTGTTTTTTTTATGTTGTAATAATTCCTTTAAATTAATCCCCTCTTGTAAATAATCCAGGGTTTGCTTTTGGCCTTGTAAGAAAGGTGAGAATCTCTCCTAATTATTTCCCAATTTTTGTTCACAATTGACATTATTTCCCTTGCATTACTACTATAGGGTGTTATTAAACTTAAATTCCATACTTCTTTTTGTTGTAATTCTTTGTCACTTATTATAACACTTTGTAAACCAATGGACAAAATGGGTTTATACAACCCCTGTTCTCTCTACCTTTGTAGGATGCTAGGGCAAGTATAACTTACCCTTAGGCAAAATGGGTAGACCAAAAGTTGAAGAAGTATGTAACTCAAGAGAAATATATATGTAAAAATTTTTGGTCGTTCTTGTCACAAATCAAAAATTTAGAATTCAATGCTGACTTCAATTTTCTAACAGTGGATGTGGTAGATTTATACTCTTCTATCCCCCATGTGGAAGGCATTGAACGAGTCAGTAGTTACCTGAGAGCTAAAGCAGTAGCCTCTGATGAGGTGGCCTTAATAGAGGAAATGCTTGACATAATCTTGTATAATAATTTCATTTTATGTAATAAGTTATATGTTCAAAAGACCGGTGTAGCTATGGGGTCACCCTGTGGGGCAAGTTATGCCAATTTGGTAATGGCCTCATGAGAACAAGAATTTATCTTTGGTAAACAAGAAGTGAAACAGTACATCCAGTTCTACACACGGTTTTTGGACAATATTTTTATCATTTTTGAAGGAAATAAGGAAGCAACTAGTAGATTACTTTAACAGCACTACAGATTTCCTTTCCTTTACTTATGTATTTGAAATGACCAGGATTTCATACTTGGATGTGGATCTTAGTAAAGATATGGAAAGGAACACATATGTAGCGAAAATTTATAGAAAGGCCACACATTCAAACTCTTTATTACATTTTAGCAGTTGCCATCCATGGCACCAAAAGAAATCAGCGGTGAAGGGCCAACTCGTGAGAGCTGCCCGTATGGTCACGGTGGACCAGGATTTCATGGATGAATGTAATAATTTGAGGTCAATGTTTGTTAGGAGAGGTTACCCAGTAGACTTTTTTGAGTGTCTACTGGAAGAAGTAAAATATAAGAGAGAACAGGGGTTGTATAAACCCATTTTGTCCATTGGTTTACAAAGTGTTATAATAAGTGACAAAGAATTACAACAAAAAGAAGTATGGAATTTAAGTTTAATAACACCCTATAGTAGTAATGCAAGGGAAATAATGTCAATTTTGAACAAAAATTGGGAAATAATTAGGAGAGATCCTCACCTTTCTTACAAGGTCAAAAGCAAACCCTGGATTATTTACAAGAGGGGGACTAATTTAAAGGAATTATTACAACATAAAAAAACACCCCACAGTGGAAGTGTGGCATGTACAAATGCCAAATGTGTAACTACTGTAAATACATGAGTACAGGACAAGACATTGAAGTTAAAAATATTAGTTTTAAAATCAAACTGAAGTACACTTGTCAGTCCAAGTTTGTGGTTTATGTAGCTCAGTGTCAATGCTGTGCAGCGTTTTACATAGGTAAAACGGATAGAAGGTTAAAAGAACGAGTATACGAACATCTATATAAAATAAAGACCCTTAACAGAGACAATGCACTGGCTAGACACATTTCCTATCCACAACATTCATTTTTGTTCAAAGCAATTGATTCAGTTGTTGATGATAGTCGGAGGGGCCCGCTTACACTTTACTTGAGCAACTTGAGTTAAGTTGGCAAATACGCACTGGGGCAATGTTTTACCCGGGTTTGAATGAGACAATATCTTTAAACAGTATATTGAAGTTGAAAAATCTTAAACGTTAATGTGTGTATGCATTTTTATAAAATGCGTTCATATTTGTGATATCTGACTTCATTTGACTCGGATATGTAAGTTTCTGACTTCTTAGTTAACTAAGTAATACCATATTTTGAGAGTCAACACAATAATTTGAGATATAGTATTGTTAGTATATGTATGTTTGTATATATATTTCTATGACCATTACAGGTAAAAATTTTGAAGGAAGGGAAGGGTTGAGGTGTTCTAAAATATTGTCAGTCATACTTGTTTTTAAAAAATGTTTTAAGTAGCAATAATGTGGATGTGCCTTTAAGACACAAGAGTTTAATTAGAAGTGTCATGTGACAAAAAGGGTGTGTATATATTGCTTGTGTTGAAGTTTGTTCAGTTTCTGATGAAGTCTTGCCATATGTGCAAGACAAAAAGCGCTTCAATAAACTGAGAGAGAATTAAACTGAGAGAGAATTTGCTTTGGTGTTTCCAAGCTGTCTTTTTGTTTTTCGCTAGTTTGTCTTACTTTGGTTCCTACCTCTACACAGCCCCCATCTTACTCCTCTAACAGTCACCAACCTCAGTCACAACAATCATCTCCATCCAAATACATAACTATTTACTCAGTGAATATTCAGAGTCTAGCAAATAAAGTCACTGAGCTGCACTCATGGATAGCTCTCAATAGCCCTCACATCCTCTCCCTATCTGAAACCTGGCTCAAGCCACACATCTCAAATAGTGAAATACTCCCACCACGTTATAATATCTTCCGATCTGATAGAACTGTAAAAAAAGGTGGTGGTGTGGCCATCCTCTACTCAAACATTCTTAACCTCTCACCATACCCTTCCCCAATTCCTGACTTCCTCCCAGCTGAAATCATCATCCTTAACTGCCATCTGAATCCCCACAAAAAACTTGCAATTGCCTCTATCGACCTTCCTCCTAGTAACAATCTGCCCATTCTTGAAAACATCCTATCCTGGTTCTCCCACAACATACCATATGAGACAGTTATCCTTGGTGATGTCAGCATTGATTGGTCCAAACTCACTACTAACTCCCCCCAACTCAGTATCCACCTACACGGCTTCCACCAACTTATAACATCTCTCACTCGCTTCCATAAAAATTCCACTTCCAGCTCCATCATAGACTGGATCCTTACCAATTCCCCCCACCAATACCACAATCCCACCACCTTACCTGACTCCCTTAGTGATCATCTCCCTACCACCATCTTAAGACACTACTCCCTTATTCCTAGACCCCACCTTATCAAAGACTGTCGAAAACTATCGACTTTCAATTCATCCCAATTTAACTCCATTCTCCAAAACATAGATTGGTCCATTCTAAAACACCTCCCCCTAAACTATGCTGTAAGCACTTTCAATAGCATCTTCACGAATACTCTAAACTCCTTAGCTCCCTCTAGGAAGATCGGAGTAAAATCAAACCATGCTCCCTGGCTCTCCAAAGAGACTAGGTCCCTTAAGAAACAAAGAGATCATGCTTGGAAAACCTGGACTAAAACTAAACAACCACCTTTTCTTCAAAAATACAGGCAACTGAGGAACCTTGCAAAAAAACATACAACTAATGACAAAATGTTGTACTATAGCTCTGCTCAGCTTAACAACAAATCCAATCCTCGAAAATTTTGGTCAACTCTCAACAACATCCTCTATCCTGGAAAGCCCTCTAATCCCTCCCCATACCCTAACTCTTCCTCTCAGGAAACAGCTACCCTCCTGAATAAACACTTTATCTCTTCCATCCAAAATCTGGTAACCTCTAAGCCAAACTCTACTTTGACACCCACTTCTCCAAGTCCCACTAACACAACTTTGTTTTCTTTTGAGCCAGTTCCCATTACTTACATCAAATCTCTACTACTCAAGCTAAAACCTTGCTCTCCTTCCACTGACGATCTATCTCCTACATTCCTCAAACTTGCTGCTGACTCAATTGCCTATCCTGTATCTATACTAATTAATTTTGGAAATCTTTCTTCACTATCCCTCTTCATAAAGGTGGAAACTCCACTGACCCCTCAAACTACAGACCCACTGCCATTCTGTCCCCCCTCTCCAAGATATTAGAAAAATGTATTCACTCACAGCTTCTCAATCACCTCCTCACACACCACTTACTTACCCCTACCCAACATGGATTTCGTCCTCACCACAGCACCACCACTGCCCTCCTCTCCTTCACTCATATCATTGCAGAGGCCCTAGACAACAATAAACTCATTTCCTGTCTCTTCCTAGATCTCTCCAAAGCCTTTGATACTGTCTCTCATCCTCTACTACTATCCAAACTCGCAAATCTCCACCTATCCCCTCCGCACTTGCCTGGTTTAATAGTTACCTATCTGGCAGGGAACAATCTGTCAAATGGCTCTCATCCTCCTCACCTTTCCTTCCCATCTCCACTGGTGCTCCCCAAGGCTCCATCTTGGGACCCCTTTTGTTTGACATCTTCACCAATGATCTTTACACCTCATGCAAAGAATCCTCCCTTATTCAGTATGCCGACGACTCCACACTTATGTCCATCTGAAATAACATTCCTGAACTACACTCCCTGACCCAACAGGCCCTACTATCCACTGAATAATGGCTCTCTCACAACCTATTGATCCTAAATCCCAAAAAGACCAAACTCCTACTTTTCCTTCCCCGTTCTCTTTCTCATCACAAAACCTCCTTTTTTATTACATCTTCTAACAATACAAATATCCAACCTGACACCCACACAAAACTCCTAGGGGTCATTATCGATGACGAACTCAAGTTCAACCTACACATACTCTAATGTATTAAAAAAAAAAAAAAAACAGAAACTAGGTCTGCTATATCGGAACAAAAAATTCCTAACCCCTGAATCTAGACTTACCCTGGGCCAGGCACTCCTCCTCTCCTCCCTCTTACACGCTGCCCCAGTTCTTATTAATATCCAGGCCTCCACTCTAAACAAACTGCAACAGACTTACCATAAAATAGCCAGATTCATTACTAACTCCCCATACAACTCACACCACTGCATTTCTTTAAACTCTCTTCAATGGCTTGAACTTCCCCAGTTTCTGCTATCTTATCAATTTCATATGCTACACTCTATTCTTTATAAACCCTCCTTCTGTCCATCTCTATCTTCCTTAGTCTCCATCTACATTCCATCCCGGACCCTCCGTACTTCTAACCAACAATTACTTGATATCTACCACCCAAAAAGGTCAGTAGGCAAACTGCTCTACAGACACTCCCTTGCCCATGCTTGGAACAAACTTCCCCTTGACCTACGTTCAATCTCCCACACCTCACACTTTAAAAATGAACTAAAAGCTTATTTTCTCAATTCCAGAACCTGCCCTTGTCATGACCCTACCTAGTCTTCCTTCCCTTTATTTACCCTCAAAAGGACCATACTTAGTACCTCATTACACCTCTCTCTCCAATGTGTCTACTATGCATTTGCACAATTTTATACAAACAAAAAATGTTCATTGTTGACCTATTGAACTATATCAATGTAAAATTGTTACTTAGCTTCTTTTTAATGCTACTTTAACTTTATGCATGTATCCCAACATATGTGAATCATTTTGCTATAACTGCTATTATATCAATATTGTTTAAAATTGTACTTGTTTTAAAATATATTACTGGAGCTTTTCTCCTCGGGTCTCCACTGAAAATGGGCCACAAGCCCAGTTGGACAAACCCGGTTAACAAATGTCAATAAATAAATATAAATAAAATGTAGCACTACACCATCAGCAGTGCACAAATGTCTATTGATTTTTCAAATATATCATTCAGTACAGGTTATTATTTGCAATGGGGATGGACAGGTTGACAGACGAGATCAGACAGGAGTCCCCGTGGACTATGATGTTTGCAGATGACATTGTGATCTGTAGTGAGAGTAGGGAACAGGTGGAGGAGACCCTGGAGAGATGGAAATATGCTCTAGAGAGAAGAGGAATGAAGGCCAGCAGGACTAAGACAGAATATATGTGTGTGTGAATGAGAGGGAGGATAGAGGAATGCTGAGAATGCAAGGAGTAGAGGTGGCGAAGGTGGATGAGTTTAAATACTTGGGATCAATAGTTCAGAGTAATGGTGAATGTGAAAGAGAGGTGAAGAAGAGAGTACAGGCAGGATGGAGTGGGTGGAAAAGAGTGTCAAGAGTGATTTGTGCCAGATGAGTACTAATAAGAGTGAAAGGGAATGTCTACAAGAGGGTAGTGAGACCAGCTATGTTATATGGGTTGGAGACAGTGGCATTGGCAAAAAGGCAGGAGTTTGAGCTGGATGTGTCAGAGTTAAAGATGTTAAGATTTGCACTGGTTGTGATGAGGGTGTACAGGATTAGGAATAAGTATATTAGAGGGTCAGCCCAGGTTGGAAGGTTTGGAGACAAAGCCAGAGAGGCAAGATTACGTTGGTTTGGACATGTGCTGAGGAGGGATGCTGAGTACATTGGGAAAAAGTTGTTAAGGATGAAGCGACCAGGTAACAGGAAAAGAGGAAGGCCTAAGATAAGGTTTATGAATGTGGTGAGAGAGGACATGCAGGTGGTTGGTGTAGCAGAGCAAGAGGCAGAGGACAGGAAGAAATGGAAACAGATGATCCACTGTGGCGGACCCCTAATGGGAGCAGCTGAAAGAAGATGATGATGATGACAGGTACTAAAGAGTAGTGAAAAAAACTGCATTTACTACTTGAAATGTTTACCACCTTGTTTTGAATCAAACACTGTGGAAACAGTCATGTATCTATTTCTAATTATACACATGTAGGATAACTATGGTGAGATAAATATGGGAAGGTGTATAACATATATACATATAAAAAGGATTCTAGATATACATATGTACATACACACACACACACATATATATATATATATATATATATATATATATATAGACACACACACACACACACACACACATATTGGAGTCATACCTCAGCACCATACATCTCCACCTCTCAGTGCAGGGGGACATAATATGTACGTATTGCATTTATAAATGTAGAATGTTGCTACAGTAACAGGCTTTGTGTCAGCATATATGCCGTAAGGGAAGGCAGTTATGACATTTAAATGTACACCATCACTTACTGACAGACATCCTAACATCATCACAGTGCAGTACCACACAAACCACACTAATGAATCTGTGGAGTAGACCACAAACATGAGCAATAAACCTGGACAGTCTGAAACAATCTGGTCAGTCGAGAGGTATACACACAATCCTTAGTGCAATAAAGCAGGACCAAGCCTGACGAGGGGGGGGGGGTTAAAGCCATGAAAATGGGGATATATTACAAATACTGAAGTAGATAAGCTGACACAGATGATGCAGTCACACTCTCCTGAATGTTCTAACATATCAGAACTGGAAGAGCACAATTCTCAAGCCCACTAGTTAGTGACGTACATCAACTCATCGCCCCACTGATTTGTCAGAAATACACAACACCTATGGCGGCCAGACAACAGTATATCTGACAAACATCTGGACATAACATCACACTAGTGCAAGTACACTCAGCTGCTGGGCATGTCACCAAGCACTGTGTAAACTACAGGCAGACTGACAACAGCAACCCACAAGTTTTGCTATGGGGGAACACACATGTAATTGCAGATATAGATGACACTACAGGAATGTAACAGACACCAATGTGAAAGTGCATACCCACAACCAATCACACCACAGTCACAGTGACATACTGGTAAGCCAAATTCATAGTACAGTATATGGACTATGTAAGCAAAACCCATTCATCATGTTTGCCAGTCACACACTACACCTACATATACTGGTCCAATTCACAATGTAGTCGGATGCCTGACTGTGGTATGGGACATGTCTCAGTTTGGCCTACAAACATATAAGCTGATAGGTTACCAGAAACTGGAGCAGCATGCAACGTCAGATAGAAAAGGAACAAGAAAACTGACATCTACCCCACTCTGTACACAGGCCAAATAACATATTCACAATACACTGCTAAACAATATTGACAGTGTCAACAATCGCCATAAGTACACAGACCTCACTACTGTACAGACTCCAAAAGAATGTCCAGGTTTGGTCCTCAAATATAAGGCCTCCTATACATAACATGTCTGGCAGTCTGGTATATCACTGGATTGATATTAGGAATGAAGTCATTAAATAATGACATACTGTACATATCCACCTCTTACTGCATGACATATTGAGAAAGGGTGACAGACTTGGGGGACAGAGGCACAAACACATGGGTATTAGTGACATATTGCTGTTACAAACTGAGAAAATTGCTGGTGTAACAGGGTTTGTTGTAACATATCTCCCCTGAGGGATATGAAGTCAGAAACACACATGGATGTTACCATTTACTGACTGCAATCCTCACAGTATGCTACTGACTGTATAAAGACAAAATATTTGTAATACACCAAATGTAAGACACCAAACTCTGGCCAGTCTGATGATAGCCATACAGGTCAGAGTTATGTCAACCACATAACACCTTAATGTCAGACTTTAAATCATGCACAACAGCCATATCCACACAAACCCTGTTAACCTAACATTACTCCGTCCCCGGGATTCAGCAAACTGACCGTTCCCATGCAGCACGGCAGCATGTCAGGCATATGTATGAATTTGTGCTGCCGTGCTCTAAAATGGACATGGTTCTGTGTGAGAGCGCAGGGGGCATGTACGCCCCCTGTGCTCAAAATGTGCTGTACGGCACTTCTGAAGCCGTACTGGCAAAATATTAAAGCTTAGCTCTTATATTATGCCAGTATTTCAGTGTCTGCAGACAGTGAAATACAAAATGGAGCATTTCAGTGTCTGTGGACACAGAAAAAAAAATGGCAGTAGGAAAGCAATACAGAGGGTGTATTACAGCCACTGTGACATGCCACCTGTATTGCTAAAGTGACGTATGGCACTTCTGCAGTCTGCAGAAGCAGGAAATATGTGTAAATACACACATAACACGGGATACACCCCTCAAGTGTACACAAGCACAACCCCAGCCCCACAAAATACATAAAGCCCATACTGTACATGTCCTGCTTCAGCATGAAACATGCACAGAATATTGAAAGCCCAATCATTGCAGTATGTCAGAAACACAGCCTGAAGTAGTTGTTACACCACAATACACACCCCATAACCTACAGAAAATAATAATATATCCTTGTATATAATGCCCTAAGGGATGCTTAAGTGTAGCTAAGTGAGTGTGTACATTACAGCTTAAACATCCCATAGGAGTTAAATGAAAACAAAGAAGGAAAATGTCCATACCATTATAGTAGAGTGGTTAGAGTTACAGCTTTACATGTCCCAAAACAAGCAATTTATTTTATCATGTGAAACTAGTGTTAAAATTATTGTAGTAAACATAAATTATGTAGCAATTATTTTTTGTCAACCAGTGTAGAGTAGCAGTTCCAAAAGTGAGATGTCAGTGTAGAAAAGCTGTGAAACCCCCATATAAACACGTGCCCCATACAGTATAGTCACACAAGGACATAATGTGATGAAAGCACATAGGGAGATGTCACGGAAGGTAAAAGTATAAATGTGTATGTACACATTTAATTTTATATCATACAATGACTGGCCATTAACATACAGAAATGAGTATGCTAATTGGCCAGCTCAAACAAGGTGTCCGTTGTAACTCCGAGAGTATGCAAATGGAAAAAGGTCCAGATGCCTGGACTATTTCCATTTGTATATCACCTGTGTGTATTTCCAGTCTGCAGAGATAGCAATGGGGAAATGAAGATCTCCGCTGTATTTTGAAAAGATCTCGCTTTGTGTGACAAGTTGAAGAACTCGTATAACATAGAAAGATATAAAAAAATGCAATGGAGATCTTCCTCTCAACAGAGAAAGGAAAATCTCTAATGCCTTTTTAATATATCTCACTATGTTATACGAGTTCATCACATCACTTGTATAACATACCGAGATATGTTAAAAAATGCAGTCGAGATCCCCCTATCTCTGTCACTACCTCTGCACAGCACTGATGTACTGCGTAAGTGTGGGAACACATCACTTACGCATGTGCAGTACATCAGAAATGACCCAGGATACTGGAAAACTGTGGAAGGGCAGCATGGAGGCATGATACAATGACATTTCTTAAGAAAGGTAAGTATTGTTTACTTAAATAATGTCATTGTATAATAACAATAACCCATGGCTGGGTGTGGGCAATGCTGGACTTATCCACAGTTGGCATTGTATGGTCATGAGGTCATTGCCCTCGTGACCAAACCACACCAACTGTGGATAAATCCAGCATTACCCACACCCAGCTGTGGGTTGTTGTTTAAATATAAAATTATACTTATGATATGCATAAATGTGCCTTAATAAGTTTGTATTCCTTAGACCTTGTTCTGCCCAGCAACAAAATAGTCAGCTCTGCTGAATTTCAAACCCAGGACACTGTCCTCAACAATCACACTAACATACCACTACAACATCTGACCTATGAGATGTTGTAGTGCTTTAATGAGCATATACTCCAGTCAGGTCATTTAACATTAATAAAAAAAAAAACAGCAGTCCCAAGTGTTGAACCTATGATCCTGAACATTTTAGTCAGACAACTGTACCAGTACACCAGCTGAGCTGTAGGAATTACTGTTGCTTTTTCAAACATATCATTCAATAGAGGCATACAACATTAGGTGGAAAGTGTCGTGGAACCCTTTGTGTGTTGTATATAGATATATATACACACACGCACACACATACATATATATAGGTTCATAGGTTGGTACTAGGCTATCGGCCATAGGGCCTCTACAAGCCCAGCCATAACAATTCTCTGGCTATTTCTTCCCACACTATTTACTTCCCTGGACCCCTGTCTAGCAGGGCGACTGACATGATCCCGGGGGGGGGGGGATTTCCTTTCTCCCATCCAATCATCAAGGTTCCTTTTGAAGAGGGCCAAAGAGGCGCTCGGCTTGACATGTATGGGCAGTCTATTCCAGAGTCTGGGGAGTCTCTGGGTCAGGAACCTATCCCTCCAGCATGTTTTGTTTATTGTGATGACAAGATTTAGATTCCTGAAGTGTGTGGCTCTGAGGGATTGGGATTTATGTGGGTCCCGGACAGTTTGCCGAACAGCCATTTCTCCGAAACTGAAACAGCCGGGCATACTTGCGCGAAAGTGTTTTTTGCCGAAAAAGCACTTTCATGCAAGTATGCGAAATGGTAAGGGAAATCGTGGGGGAATGGTTGTTGCTGAGATGGTAGTTGTATGATGGTAGTACAGTGGGGATAAGGGAATATTCCCTTTTCCCCCACTGTAGTGCGATCTCGGAGTGAGAATATAAAAGTGGGGGGGTGTGCAGGGGGGCTTGCGTTTGTATGTGTTTTTTTATTTTTTAGTATTTTTTGGGGACTTGTGTTTGTATGTGTTTTTTATTTTTTAGTATATTTTGGGGACTTTAGCGAAAGTGCTATTTCGGCAAAAAGCACTTTCGCTAAAGTGGATTCGTTGATTTGGTTTCAGACAATTGAACTTTCGTTCAATCGTCCTGGACCCATATGTGTATATATATATATATATATGTGTGTGTGTGTGTGTAGCTATATGTCAGATGAAACATATATATGTAAACGTACAGTCATAATATAAATATACATATATTAAATATAACAGAAGGAAAATTTAAAAAAAAAAATATATATATATATATATATATATATATAAAACATGCAGTGCAGTTATTTCTCCGAAAAACCCCTCCGAACCTGTTAGTGCAAGGAACCTGTACAAAGACTGTAAAGGGGTTGGGGGGTGGGTCACATATATAGACACAATTAGAAAATCGTTGTTACAAATGAAGATGTGTTACAGCAACAGTGTGTTTCAGCAGACAATCATTGAATGATATGATGGGAACTGACATGTCATGTCATTTACTGACATAAATCCTTTGATCATCACCATGATTTACCAGACAAATAGAAATAAATTGTGGAACTGAACAAATGTATGGACCAAACACCTGGACATTCTGTGGAAAATCTGGCTGTGGAGAGGTATGTTCAGAACCCCTTAATGTAATGAATGTGGACCAAGCCTGACAAAGTGGGGGGACAAAGGCATGAAAATAGGGACATGCACAAAATACATCAGTAGATGAGCTGAGAACATTCATGTAGTAACAGTGTACATTCTAACATATATCAACTGAAATATTACAATTCCAGGACTCAATTACATCACATTAGTAACTGACCTCATTCCCCACATCATCCCATTGATGTGTCATGCATACATAACAGTTATGGGGACCAGACCAAAGATATTGGCCATACAACTGGACATCCTATGAATATGTGGACATAACACAACAGTAGGGAAACTACACTGAGCTACCGAGCAATGTCCAGACTACAATCAGACTGACATAACAGTACCCAGGTCCAGCTCTGGGGCTGTACATATGCAGTAGCAAATATAACAGGCAGTACAGGGATGTAATACTAGTGGAACACAGACACTGTTGTGAAAGTGCATACCCCCAAACAAGTGCACCACAGTGACAGCAACATACCAGTAAGCAAACTGAACACGACAGTATAATACTGTGAGAGCAACCACATACCGTTTGCCACTCACACATTACCCCTACATATACTGCTTCAATCCACAGTGTACTGGGAATCCAGAGGTGTTACATGACATGTCATAGTCAGCCCCTACAAGCATACAGACCTGATAGACCACCAGCAGCTGTAGCAGCATGCAGAGTTAGATAGGTAAAGGATGTATGGCTCTCACAGCTGCTACTCTCCCTACCCAGCCTAAAAAACACTGCTACACAACCTTGACAGTCTGTTCACAATGGCCAGACAGACATACTGTCATATGTGCAGATTTCCACAGAATTACCAGGGTGTGGACACATAACCCTGGCTACCGCTGCATACCATGGCCAGGAGACTGCCAGGTCATTGTCAAGCTACCGCTGCATACCATGGCCAGGAGACTGCCAGGTCACTGTCATGCTAACTGGTGTGCATTTAGTAATTAATGATATACCATACCTCTGCACCTCATAGTGCAGGACATCTGGACAATGCATGGCATATGTATGGGACAGGGGGCTGGAAAGAGGGACATATCACACATATTGGTGTTACAAATTGAGACAGTAGCTGCTGTTACATGTGTTGTTGTAACATGACATCCATGAAGGAAATGATGTGTGGAACACCAATGGATGACAACATGTACTGACTACAATCCTCACATGATCCTACCAAATCCACAAAAACAGATGTTGGTCAAGGAACAGACCAAGCATAATAGGCAAACATCTGACCAGTCTCTGGACAACATGCCAGTTGAGAGCTATGTCAGAGGCATATCACTGTCAGATGTCAAGTCAGCCAATAAATGCATGTCCAGACAAACCCTGTCAATGTAGCAACCCCCTAGGTGTATAACAACGCTAATGACATACAAGCAATACGAAACTCTGGAGCATTGTCCCTCATGTTGCTGGTCTGTCTCCACATGTCTTGTCCTGTGAGGTAATTCCACCTAGTGTATGTGAAGCTGTAGCCCCCACACCTCTGTAATGTCCCCTGCACAGGCCAGGTAAATGGGAAAGGCCCAAATGAAGGGCATGCCATATGGTGGAACTACCAGCTGTGTACAGGCCCACAACACAATACTATGTGGGAACCTACATAGCTGTATGGCGTTAGCAATACGTGACAGGATAACATCAACCTCCTCAAGGTAGGATGAATGCTTGTGGTGGACAGCAGCAATACACAAATCACAGACTTGGTCTCTAGATTGGCTGTATAGGTCAAATCAGGAGCACACACCAACCTGGCATCAAGTCAGCCTTTGTCTGATCAAGCATATAATGTCACTGGTGGAGTACTGCAAGGCTAACTATGAGTATAAATTGGAAACATCCACCAAGGCCAATCATAAGGCCATTTTCACATATGTCTGCAATCTCTGAGGCCACATGTACATACGAGCAACTATGGAATCGTGAAAGTGACCTCATACACCATGCCTGGCAAAGGGCTGCTGTGGTGGCCAGGGACCACACAGGCATGGGCCTGGCCTTGCAGCCCCACTGGCACCCACCACGGAGCTCCACGGATACCTTGGGGCACCCATCCCAGTACAACATCAGAGTACAGACCCCCGCACATACTGGAGGTAGTTGGCACCCAGACAATGGACGAGGAGTGTGCAGGTATGGCCCCAGTGTAGATTACTAGACTAGTGTAGCAGACTTACTTGCAATTGTAGTGTATCTACATACCTGTGTCAGGTCATATTGCAGTTGTGGATGGGGTTTTCTAATGCACAGACATGCGCATCTATGGTGAAGGACAGCAAATTCTGTAATATTGGGGGTTGTACTGTACATGTGTACACAGGTTGCATCCATCCTGTACCAATGCCACTTATGGGTCTGCTGACCATACTCCCGTCACACAACTACCTAGGTTCCTCCTGTCTGCATGTGGGAAGGCAGCCTGCAGCTGGTGAGTATGCAATTGTACTGTTGTGGTTTGCCAATACCCCAGACATGTGAAGGCCATGCAGTGTACCATGCACGCAACTGTCACTCATAGCCATACTGCTTTCCTGCTGCATGTTCACCTGTGTTGGGGTCAACTGCATTACATCACAGTGGTCACCACAGGGACCTATCTGATGAAAATGTACTAACCCTGTAGCGTAACACATGGCCTGTCAGTGCAAGACTTCTGGACAGAGAGCAACACAATGGGTGGACAAACGGCCTAAGGTAGGAACTTGTGTGAAACATTACTGTCATATAGTGGATATAAACAGTGTACACACCCCTGTTAAGATGCCAGGTGTTTGTGATGTCTATACAAATTTAGACCACAATATGTCAGTACTCATCTTTTGCAAACTGTAATGTGACCTATGACATGAACAATCCCCTGTACAAACAATCTATTGGCCACCAAATATGGAGAATACAAACCTCACAATATGCTGGATGCATATGTGGGCACATCCTTCAAAGAATATGTTATTGCAGCAGCATGTGATTTGCTGACAGCATACAGTCTGCTTGGGTACACACCAGCCATCAAGTAAAGGCACTCTGACTAACACCAAATAACAGTCTGCTGTCCAAGTGGGATAACCATGACATATGCTCAGTTGCCTGCAACAGCAACAGCCATGGCTTGCAGACAGCATACAAAGCAGCAAAGGGATCTCATATTTGAAAGCTATCAGTCAAGAGTGGGGTACAACAGTATTACCACAGCAGTGCATACACCATGGAACACAGTGGAGACAGTTGTCAAAAGGTGGAGTGAATATGGGACAATAGTGCTGTTGATAAGAAACTGATGTTGCTCCAAAAATGATGACACATGTCAAGACCTGGCCAAGGAGGTTGCAGGGGACATACAGCAACACAGATGGAGTTGCAGGAACCCCTTGGTAGTACTGGTGTTCTGTACTACCTGTGAGAACACTCTCCCATATTCTGCATACGTCTGGTCTATGGGGTAGGGTCAGAAGATGGAAGGATATCAACACACCAAAAACAGCCAGGGGTGGATACAAATTGCAATACAGCACATCATGTCTCCCAAAGGGAGGTGTGAAAATGTATTATGGTGTAATGAGACTAGGGATTAACCTCACAGCCACAATACCAACAGGTATGTTTGGTGCATAAGCAACACCTCTCATAACCCAAACACCAACATCCCCATGGTGAATCACACTGGTGGCAACAGCCTGCTGTGGGGCTGCTGTTTCACAGACAGAACAGGGCCTGTAGTCACGGTGGTGGGAATTCTGAACATTTCCTAATAACACCCACTTCTGCCCAAAATCCATCAGGCGTCTGCAAGATCACTGAGGATGAGGATGAGGAGGTGTGTCAGCCTTCACCATGACAAAGAACTGTAGCGTACATTCAAAGCTACCTAAGAATGGCTTCACCTAAACACAAACATGGGTATGGATTGGCCCAGCCAGAGCCTAGACCTACACCAGACAGAAAACCCCAGTGTGACCTGATGAGGGCTGTACACTTGAGCTGCCCTTGCATTCTGACAGAGTTGGATGACCTTTGCATGGAAGAGTAGCCAAATAATGCCAAGTCAGGATGCGCCATGCCGATAGACACCTTCACAAGAAGAGTGAATGCTGTAAGCTACTTAAAAGGTGCTTCAACAACTTATAATTTTAAGAGTGTGCACATGTTTTTAATCAACATATTGTACATATTGCTGTACATATTGCAGTCATATTTTACATGTATCACGTTTGTTTATTGATTGGATTACACAGGTCATATGTCACATGGAAGGTGGGTGACATATTTGAAAACATTATTGTGGTCTCATCCTCTATATTACAAGAACATGGCATGTTAACAGGTTTGTCTACACTTATCATATCCACTGTAAGCTTACAAGGCTGGTGGTGTAACAGGGATTGTGTGACCATACATTCACTGCTCGTTTGCAGATCTGACACTCACATGTATGTCATTAATCATGATGTTACTCCTCAGATCATCCCACGTATGTCACAGAGAAACACAAGGGTTATGAGAAATAGAGCAGACATATGAGCCAGACTGCTACACATCCTGTGAGGATATGTACAGTTGTGAGGTATGTTCTGCAGTACTTGCCACTGTGCTATACAGGTGGACAGCAATGATGTATACATGGCTGCAGTCTGTGCTCTGGAATGGCCATCACACACCAACACTAATCACATATCCCAGAGCTCTATATTGTCAGTTACATGTTATACAACTGGCTGCAATGCATGATGTTGACAGCCACGTGTCATGCATGTCACCATGTGGGTAATGTGTGGTCTGTGTAACAGATTTGTGCCACTTCACCTGTAAGTAAGTGTGTGTGCGTGTGTGTATGTGTGTGAGTGTGTGTGTGTGTGCATGTGTGTGTGTGTACCAACCGACATCAAAGTGCAGGTATTAATGTAAATATGTTGTCTTCCTTTCACAGGTGGTGATGGGGTCTGGATTCCCCCCCTATTGAAGCAATGTCAATATCTCTGCAGACTCTGCCAATGATGATAGGAATACTGAGATACAGGTGGGGTTGTCAGGGGCTGAATCTGTGCCATTAGTTGGCATCCCATTCTTGTGCACACAATCAGTGCACACAGTGACAATGCCCACACATACCCGTCACCAGTGGCCACAGATGATGGACAGTTGGCAGATGGCGGCATTGAACAGGCTAGTGTGGTGACTATGGCAGGTGTGAGTGTAGATACTGGCCATAGCCAGAGTGTAGGCAAGGTCCCACACAGGCAGATGGACCGGAGTGTTTGCAGGAGGAATGCTGCTTATTGGCCCACTGTTGCAAGTGCCACAGAAGGAGTCATCAGACACATGTTCCATGCTGTCATGGATGCACAGGCACATAGTGAATGCCACAACACACAAATACTCAGGGTGGTGGATGCAACTCTCCCTGATGTATGTGGTGACATACACGACCTTGTTGGGTCCAAACGTCAAAATACTGAGGCGTGGATCCAACCACAAACTAATCACCTTGGGAATGCACATCCCTTCCACCTCCCCTTGCAAAGGTAACCACCATGACAAACACCTCCAAAGCTAACCTTGGGTATCTTAAAACAGAGGTGACTAAGTTCACGGCATCCATGCAAATGGAGAATAGATGCATGACCACCAGATCATACATAAATGCACTGTATGAATACATATGCATGGATCTCTCCATGACCAATAGAACCAAGATGTCCTCCAAAACAGTGGATGTCACCTGCCATACACAAACTTGAAAACAGAACAAATAAACTGATGTGGAAAAAGGTGAAGTCCCAAGACAGAAACAACTCTCTTATTGGCCTCAACAAAGGGATGAGATCACTCATCAAATCCTCTAAAGCTAGCTATGAAAAGAGAACTGCAGCAGATAGGAAAGACAAACACAAGTCCTTCAATAGTTATTTGGATAATCTCCATGCCAATACCCAGATGTGCTCTGAGCTACTGCACAATAGTACCTCCTATACCGAGCCAACAGATACTGCCAATATACTGTCCGACAGATTCAGTGCCAAACTGACCACTTTCACCCCCCCAAAGGACTAATCACAATACCAGTAGATTGCCAGACACCCAGTATTACCGCTGCACAGGTTAAAATAGCACTGTCCAAGGCCAGGAATACATCTTGTATGGGACCTCAGAATATCCCTGGCTGTGTTGTACATAAACTACAGAGTGACCTGGCACCATACCTGTGTGCCCTGTTCAATCAAAGCCTCACCTCAGGATTTGTCCCTACCAAACGGCGCACTGCTACAATCATCCTTCTCCACAAAGTAGGAGTGACTACAGACCCTGGGAACTATCCCCCCATTAGCCTGATGAGTCTGACATGCAAAGCTATGGAACACATCATCATGGACCTACTAAACAAGGATATAGGGGAGCTCCAAAGTCTGGATCGCACACAGTTTGGTTTTGTGGAGGGTAGATCATGCCTGCTCAACCTGGTCAACTTTGAGTCAGTTACCAGAGCTGTGGATGATGTCAAGGTGGTCATACAGCCTACCTTGGTCTGGCCAAGGCCTTTGATACCATCCCCTACTCTGGAATCATAGAAAACCCACTAAGGTAGGCATCAACCCCTATATCACTAGGTGTGCTGCAAACTGGCTCACACATAGACCCACAGTGTGAAAGTAGCTGACGACCAGTCACAAGTGGGGTCCCACAGTGTTCGGTACCCTGTCCTCCCCTGTTTGGTATCTACTTCACCGATGTGAAGGCCATCACAAGAGTACTCTGCTTGACAAAGTTTGCAGAAGATTGAATGTTGGGAGCTATTATAACTACACAAGTGATGTTGACATCCAGCAGAAAGGCCTCACTGAGACCAATGTATGCTGTCAGAAGCATGGCCTGAAGCTTAATGGCCAAATATATGTCAGCATCCCTTTTGGGTACAACTCAGTTCCTATAAATCACCACATTGATGGTAGTCCACTGAACACAGAAGGCATTATAACATATATGTGAACACAGGAGAACAGCAACCTCTCTTTGAACCACCACATTGCCACTGTAGGAAGACAGTCCTTCTATGTGGAACATCTGATTACTAATGGTTTTGCATCCAGGAAGTAGGGGGTCATTGTCTCCCCCTACCCTTCCCTCATTAGGCCAATCATCAGGTGCAATGCCCCATTTGGCATGTACCTCAATGAACACCTGCAACAACTGCAGATATTGCAAATGTACCTTACAAAGATGATTCTAGGCCCACAACTGTTGTCCTATATGGACAAGACTCAAAACACTACAACTATTCTCTGTCTCCTATCACCTACTCAGAGGCAATCTCTGCTTGCCCTACAAAGCCATGTCTGACCCAGCTCTGTTAGAAATGCTGCGTCCAAGGATATCCCAATCCCTCTGCATCACATGCTCCAGAGACCTCAACCTCATTACCACAATCAACAGAACATGCCAGAGTGACAGGTGCATAATCTAGACACTGCCCATGCTATGGACTAGATGTCCCATACATGTCAAACAGACCAACTCACTGGCCCTCTTCAAGAGAAATCTTGCTGAATGGATGGGAAACAGAGAATTCACTCCAGGGATCTCTTCAGTGGCTCTACTCTACAGAGGCACTGGGAAATAATGTCAGCTGGCACAATGACAGGGTAATCCTCTGGTTAGGCTTGTAAAGACTCCAGGGTCATTAGCCTAGTACACACCAATGAACCTAAACATCTGGATATCCCATAGACATCTGTACAGAGGACTGGAATGGCCTGCACAATGGTTTAACATGCTGCATGTGAGGCAGATGCCATTACCACACTATATAAGGTAATGTCATCAGGAGGTGGCAAACAGGCATGGATGGTTCTTGTAGTTGTTGTTTGTCTTTCGGCTTTTTCCCAGTAAGGGGTCGCCACAGCGGAACTCCAGTTCGCTAATGATTCGCAGTAGATTTTTTATGAAACGCCGAGGAGCCAGCTCGACGCCCAACCTTCAACGAAGGCACGCCCATTTACGCATGCATGTCTTTCGAACGCTACCCAACCACAGGGAGGATATGGTACACCAATCAAAATGTTATCAGCCAAACAGGATATGATCTTTGGCCAAAGGGACACACATACACACAGTTGCCAATACTGAGACTAGAACCCCTACCTGTCTAATTAATTCTACTACAGTGTTACTCAGTTATCAGACGTGTCATAGAGCTTACATGAGTTCTCCTCATCCCATGACATCAGCAGGCCTAGTAAAATAGGGTGATGGGACAATTACAGGGTGGTACACAAATCAAAATGGTATAACCCACACAGTACATGATACACAGACACACACACACACACACACACACACACACACACACACACACACACACTTGCCAGTATTGGGATTAGAACTCCTGTCTTTCTAGTTATGTCTACTACAGTGTTTCACAGTTACTGCACATGCTACAAAGCTTACTGAACTTTCATATGGCCAAAACTGCTGATAACTGCACAGCTGAAGTAATGTATTACAGGTGGCAGTAAGTCTGAATCTGTTCCACCCTTACATTGTGCTAGTTCTTTCTGTCTTGCACTTCAAATGGCATTATGGCTTGGCACTTCACCAGGTTAATGTATCAATAAGTGTAGCACAGCTGGGAGCTGTCAGCAGTACTCGTTCATCACAGAAGTAGCTCCAGTACTTACTAGTTATGTCCACCCCTCCCAGCATGATTGCAGGGCAGTTTTCTGTGCTGTCACCCATTACCTGGTGCACTTATCCATTCTGAGGCACTGTTGCAACTACCTCATGTACACAGACAACCCTCCACTCTAAACTCCAAACACTCAGACCTGTGGGAGTTGACCGTATATCACCCAATGTGGACACATGCACTCTCCAGCAAAGACTGGACTAGCAGGTCAAGAGGATAAGATCAACACCTGCACCACACCATGTGGAACACATAGCTCACTTTGACAGCCATGACATACAGTGAAAAGCCACACACCCACCTTCACAGAGGAACTCAATGGGTATTTATCCAAACAGCACAGACCAGCAAGACAGACGCCCACTCAGACACCATGAGATGGCACATGCCAAGAGACACATTTAACCTACACAGTGTGCCTCTCAACATAAGCTCCTAAGGCTAACCACCTTGCACAATACAGCGTTCATGGGTAACTGACTACTGAGGCATGCACATATCCCACTCACTACATTGAATATGGAGCTGGTAACAGCCAAATATCTATCACAGGCCAGCATCCAACATATAGGTTCATAGGTTGGTACTAGGCTATTGACCCTAGGGCCTATATAAGCCTAGCCATAACAATTCCCTGGCTATTTCTTCCCACACTATTTACTTCCCTGGACCCCTGTCTAGCAGGGCGACTGATGTGATACCCGGGGTAAATTTCCTTTCTCCCATCCAATCGTCAAGGTTCTTTTTGAAGACGGCCAAAGAGGCACTCTGCTTAACATGTATGGACAGTCAATTCCAGAGTCTGGGGAGTCTTTGGGTCAGGAACCTATCCCTCTAGCATGTTTTGTTTATTGTGATGACAAGGTTTAGATCCCTGGAGTGTGTGGCTCTGAGGGATTGGGATTTCTTTAAGTGTAGCATGTCCAACAGCTCTGGGTTTGACATGGCCTTGTATGTTAAGCAGAGACCGCCTCTGAGTAGACGATATGCAACAGAGTATAGCTGGAATTTTTTAAGGCGGTCAGCATAGGGCATCTGCTTTAGGCCTGTGATTCTTTTAGTGAGGTATTTCTGTGGCTTTTTCAGTTGTTGCAGATGTCTTGAGAGGTACATACCAAACACAGCATTGTATTATATAATGGGTCTAATGAGGGATGAGTACACTGGGACAATTACCTCCTTTTTTCTGGATGAACAGCCCTTAGTGATGAGGTATGCCACATAGAAGGATTTCCTGACTGTTGTGGCCATGTGGTTATTGAAGGTGAGACCACTGTCCACCTGTGTCCCTAAGTCTCTTATCACACTTTCAGTGTTTTGTGTACTGCCACCTATGTGGTAATTCATGGGTACATGTTTTTACCCAAAGGGGATAACTACATTTCTTGGCATTGAGCTTGAGCCCATGGCTCTGGCACCAAGTGTTTGTTTCTGTAAGGCCCTTTTGTAGAGTATCCACATAATTTTGAGATTCAGTAATGGCTCCCAGTTTGCAGTCATCTGTGAACTTTGTTAGCCAGAGTCCCTTAGTGTTGGCCTGTACTTCAGAGAAGTAGATGCCAAACAAGCACAGTCCCAGGACTGAACACTGAGGTACTCCACTTGTCACATGTCTGGAGCTGGATTTGGAGTTGGCTACTTTTACAGTGAGGATTCTGTCAGTAAGCCAGGTGGCAACCCATCAAGTGACGTAGGGATTAATGCCCAGCTTAGTAATTCTATCTATGATTCCAGAGTGGAGGATGGTGTCAAAGGCGTTGGCGAGGTCCAGTGTGTGAACACTGATAACATGACAGGGACCTTGCATTACCTTGTACTTGCACACATTCTGGGGAAAGCATATAATGATGTGGGAACAAATAGGGACAGATTTTAAATATTGATCTTACATACTTGGGAATGTATGTCATGGCACTCCACAACAACTACGAGTATCACTCTGTATCCATGTGGGTGTGAATGACTTAGGGCACACCTCCCTTGACTACATGATAGGAGACATGGTTGAACTCTCTGATTATGCGGTCCAGGCAGGTGAGAAAGTAGCCCTGAGCAGTATACCGCCATCACCCAGAATGATGCTGCAGTACTATCAACAGATGATTGACTGCAACATTGGCTTACATGTGTTGTGTCATTCTCAGGGATCCAGTATCTCTCTGCTTGCGATGACATGATTGACAGAACTCAATCCCCCAGATTCATGAAGCTCCGACAAGGAGTGGTTTGTGTCTGTGCAGAGCAGCAGTGCACCTTGAATATTAATGAAGGCACGCTGCTCAGCTCTTACACGGATACAGATCTGTGTACAAACGCAGGGGTGCGTGTCTGAGAGCAGAGCTCTCACAATATACATGCCCACTGCACGGAAGTCAACAGCAGCGAGAGTGTGTCCCCATAGATAAACATTCCCAAGTATGTAAAAGCAATATTTAAATCTGTTCCTATTTGTTCCCCCATCATTATACGCTTTCCCCAGAATCTGTGCAAGTACAAGGTAAGGCAAAGTCCCTGTCATGTTATCAATGTTCACACAGCCCACACACACAGATAATGGTGCAGAAAGCAATGTCCATACCCCTAGTAAAATAGTCCAAACACATGTTTTTTTTAATTTTATTCTCCCTCTGCAATAAGGTTTAAAGTGCAGCAACAAAATGAAAAGCCCTTGCAGGTCTTGAACCCAGGACACCATACACCATAGTCAAAATACTTGACCACTAAGCCATTTAAGATGGAGAACATTATGATGTTTTTTCCAAACATATCATGCACTCTGGTTATTAAACAATGGAAAATAAATGTCAGTCCTAGGTCTTGAACCCAGGACACCATACACCATAGTCAAAATACTTGACCACTAAGCCATTTAAGATGGAGAACAGTATGATGTTTTTTCCAAACATATCATGCACTCTGGTTATTAAACAATGGAAAATAAATGTCAGTCCTAGGTCTTGAACCCAGGAACCCATACACCACAGTCAAAGCAATTAACCAATAAGCCATGCAAGCTATAGAATTTTATGTTTTCTCAAGATATCATGCAGTCCGGCCATTTAACATTAATGGAAAAAGATGTCAGTTGCAAGTATTGAACCCAGAACCATGTACACTACAGTCAGAGAACATACCACTGCACCATCTGAGCTGTATGAATTGCTCTTGCATTTTCAGACATATCATGCAAGAGAGGCATTCAACAATAATGAGAAAGCTCCGTGGAAACATTCATGTGTTGTATATAGACATATATACATATCTATACCTATCTATCTCATAATCTGATATATTTATAGAATGTTATATACATGTTTGTGTGTGTGTGTATATGTATATAGTTTTATTTATCTTTCTAATTTTATATATATATATATATATATATATATATATATATATATATATATATATATATATATATTTCTGTGTGTGTGTTGAAACATATTTATGGAAACATAGTGACATATATATATATATATATATATATATATATATATATCATTCTAAGGGGATCCAGTATCTGTCTGCCTGGGATGACATGAATGACAGACCTCGATGCTTTGCCAGAGATGGCCTACATCTATCACCTCTGGGCTTCTGGCTACTGGGCAAGGCTCTTGCCACCCCTACAGTGCCTTTTGTAGGTGGTGTTCCAAAGACCAAATTACCATCATAACAGCTACAAACAAATGTAATCTGAGAGTCATGCTGCTCAATGCTAAAACTCTAAACCTCAAAATGCACTCGCTCAAATCACTCCTTAAAATGGAGAACATCGACATTTGTGCTGTAACAGAGACCTGCTTCAAGGCAGCAGAAAGCGCCCATGCACTACCAGACTATAGCCATATATTTTTATGCTCAACTCCTGAGAAACTTGCTTGGCTACAAACATCTGCATTAGAAGCTGAAGCTAAGTGAAACTTGCAGTAGTGTATTTTAGTATTCTGTTAAGTACAAACTTGCAGTTTTAAAAGTACTGTATTTTCATTTTTTCTGTTTCCTAATTGTGTGTTTCTGAACAGTGTGTTGTGCGTCTCTTTACAGTTAGTTCCCCACTCTCTCTCCCTGTTCCTGTGTTGGTGGCTCTGGAATTGTCTGCCCCTCCTGTAAGTCTGTATTAGGACACTCCTCCTGGGTCCATCTCATTTGCTCACTTAACCGTGTACAGTGAGATCATATTTATTACTGCTTGGTAGTAGCCTAATTAAATAGTAACTGTTATTCTAAGTCTTTTGGGCTTCATACAGGCTGTTTTACATTAAGAAGGTTTGTGGTCTGCACTGTTGTGGCAGGACAGGTAGCTTACATCCTTCTAAGCTGGGAATTGCTGATTGAAGTCCCAGTGTCTGCTATTCTAAAAGTGAATTAGTTCTGGCTTAAGCACTTGGGCTTCAGGCCAGTTATTCTACATTAAGAAGGTTTGTGGTCTGTACTCTTGTGGGAGGAGAGGCTGGATTCTGCCCTTCCGAGCTGGGAATTTCTGGTCACAGGCTTATTGTGCCTGCTTATTTGAACTTTCTTTCTGAAATTGGTGTGGCTTGTTGCTGTAGCATAGACCAGATTCAGGCCTGCTAAATCTGGCTTTGTTTGTGTAACTTGAGCACTGATCCAGGCCATCTTTTTTGGAGAAGGTTCCCCTGCACCCTAATAAGCAGGGGTGTGCAGTTAGAACTTGTCTGATTGAAGACTGCTGGAACAGGGCTCAGTGTTGAGCTTTTTTCTGGTTAATTGGGTAACTTGTTTAAATCAGTTTGTTAGTTTTCTATTGTTTTTATACATATATATATATATATATATATATATATATATATATATATATATATATATATATATATATATATATATATATATATATTGCACTTTATTCATCTGCTTTTACTGTATTTGAGTTTCTTCCTACTTTATTACAAGGGGCATTGACTACAACTCTGATCTGCGATATATAACAATAAGTATCCTGTTCTGTGCATTTAAAATGTTTTTTGAGTGTATCTGCTTTATTTTCTAAAAAAAAACAAAACAAAAATGTATATATACACTTGTTTCCTGCCTTTCTAAACTAGTATAGTCCAGTTTTCAGGTTATTGCTGAATTCAGGACTGTGTTACAAATCTCTGTGTTTGCCCATACCTTACTTGGATAGAAGGAAGTTCTCTGTTCACCTGTGAGAGAGGGGAGCCTTGAGCAGCCTATCTGTCCCTGAAGGAGTGGTTTCAGGCCAGAAATTAGTAGTTTATTGACCATTTTGGGCAAATTTCTATCTCTTTCATTTCCCTGCTATAAATACTGTATTTGCCTGGTTTTGCACACCAGGCAGTGCCGGTTAGCAAACTATTCCCGGCTCCACAAAGTCTCCTCTTCAATTTTTCCCTTGGAACTAGACAAACTTATAACTTAAGCACTGAAGCCATTCATTTCTTAGCCCGGCACTTACTCAAAACTTATAGCAAGCACTTATACACCCTAGCACTAGACCCTCCTGTACTGTACAGAAGGACAAGGCTCTCTATTTGACCTTATCAGCCATCCAGTAAAACAGTTCACTGTACCTATCCAGGCATGTCCAAAGGGCAGTTTCAGGTGTACTCTCCAGTCCAACTGTTGAATCTGGGCATTTTGAGGCAATGTTACAACCGCCTCATGTACACAAACAACCCCCTCCTCCTACCACCAAACACTAATACATGAGAGAGATGCAATTATACAGCCAAACTGGAGGCTAAGCTCTCACAACCCAAGACTGGATCAGACAGTCAAGAGGAGAAGGGAAATACTTGCATCACACCACCAGTCTCACATAGACCCATTAAAGCAGCACTGGCAAAAAACACACATAAATACATGAAAACATACTCAGAGGCTCTAAATAAAAATCTGCAAAACCAACAGAGACCTCCAAAGCAAACATCCAAGCAACCTCCACCCCCAACACAAACCATGAAACACATACTTCACAAAACCAGTGTGCCATGCAATCACATCCCTTAAGGCAAAATAACATGCCCAACATACTAGTAATAGGTGACTCTCTAATCAGGCATACTGACATCCCATTAACTAGGCTGAATAAGGAGAAGGTTACTGTTAGCTGCCTGTCGGGTGCCAGGATCCGCCACATGACACAAGCACTCAGGTCACTCCAGAACAAGTACAAATATGACTCGGTCATTGTCCATGTTGGTGTGAATGACCTGAGCCATACCTCCCTGGACTACATGAAAAGAGACATGGAAGAGCTCTCTGAATAAGTAGCCCAGGCTGGTATGATCCTGACCCTGAGTGGCATCCTGCCCTCACCAAGAATGATACCACAGTATAAAGAAACAATTCTCAATTTCAACAATTGGCTAAGTTTCTGGTGTCATTCAAAGGGGATCCAGTGTCTGTCCGTCTGGGATGACATGCTCGACAAGCCACGCTGCTTTGCTAGAGACGGCTTGCACCTGTCACCCTTAAGCTTTCGAATACTGGCCAAGGCTCTTGTCACTCCCATAGTGCCTTTTTTAGGCAAGACTCAAAAGACAAACCCACCGCCGTAAATAGCACAAGTAACAAAAAACTGAGGGTAATGCTACTCAGTGCCAGAAGTCTAAACCTCAAAATGCATGCACTCGAGGCACTCCTCAGTATGGAGAAAATCAATACATGTGCAGTAACAGAAACCTGGTTTAAGGCTCCAGACAGCACCACAGTACTACCAGGCTACAACTCATGTCATATATTTCGGCCACAGAACCCAAACCGAAATACAAAAGGTGGGGGCGTATCCATATTCATCAAGGATACCCACACCTCCAGGTTAGTGGCACAGCACAATGCTTCAGAGATCATCCACATGCAACTAACAATGGGCAAAACTGCAATTCAAATTGTAGCTTGCTACAGATCACCCACCATGTCCCAGGACCCCCATTCCGCATTTCTGGAAACACTGGGAAACATAAAGGTCCTACCAAACACCCTAATATTGGGTGATTTCAATTACCCAAACATTAACTGGGAGAACTACTCAAGTACTAACTCCCTTGCCCAACATTTCCTAGAATTTACAAACTCAAAACGCCCAGGTTCAACTGGTCAACACTCTCACCAGAGGTGACAACATATTGGACCTGGTCATCACCAACATGGGCGACCAGTGTTCCACACTGGAGGTCAATCCCTCGCTGGTTAGATCTGACCATAAACAAATCACTTTGGATATCCACATTCCGCCCCCACCCCCAGACAAGAAAACCACCGTGAAAAACTTTTCAAAAGCAAACTTCTCGTTACTTAAGACCGAGGTGGAAAGTTTCAAAGCCCCCATGCTGAAGGATCACGCTGTCCAATCTGCAAAATCCTTTACTAATGCATTTTATGTGCACCTACAAGAACGCATGGATCATGCCATCCCAAGCAAAACCAAGACTCACTCCTCCAAGAAAAGGAAACCAGTCTGGAGGACCCCTGCCATAAACAAGCTATACAACAGAAGGAGGAAACTAGTACAGAAAAGAGTAAAATCCCAAGAAGGTAAGACATCCCTGATCCATATCAGCAAAAAAATACAATCCCTCATAAAATCACCCAAGGCGAGCTTTGAAAGAAAAATTGCCAAGGACTCCAAAGATAACCACAAGGCATTCTTTAGCTATGTCAAGAATCAAAGTGGCAATGCTCAGATCTGCTCGGTTAGTGCAGAATGGCACAAAATACACTGAACCGACCGATATCACCAACATCCTGGCAGACAGGTTCAGCACAAACTACACCCCCCTCTCACCCCCAAAAGGGCCCATAACCATACCAGAAGAATGTAGAGTGTCTGAAATCACAGACACTCAGGTTAAAACAGCCCTCTCCAAAGCCAAACACACAGCATCAATGGGACTGGATGGTGTCCCAGGCTGCATCCTACATGAGCTCAAAGATGAACTAACCCCTCACCTAAACACACTGTTCAAACTCAGCCTCTCTACAGGCTATGTACCCACAGAGTGGCGCAGAGCAATGGTTATTCCGCTCCACAAAGGTGGAGCCACAACAGGCCCCTGGAACTATCGCCCTATAAGCCTGACTAGCTTGGTCTGTAAAGCTATGGAGCGCATCATCATGGAACTCATTAACAGAGACATTGGGAACCTCCAAACACTGGACCCTACCCAGTTCGGCATTGTTAAGGGCAGATCATGCTTCCTAAACCGGTGGACTTCTTTGAGACAGTTACCAAGGCTATGGATGAGGGAAAGGTGGTACACACAGCCTACCTAGACCTCGCTAAGGCCTTCAACAGCATTCCCCACTCTGGTATTATAGACAAGCTCACCAGCCTGAACATAAACCCCTACATCACAAGATGGGTTGCCAACTGGCTCACTGACAGAACCCACATGGTGAAAGTCTTGGGAGCTAGGTCCGACTCTAAACCGGTTACAAGTGGCATTCCCAGGGCTCAGTCCTAGGACCCCTCCTGTTTGGCATATACTTCTCAGAGGTACAGGCAAGCACAGGAGGACTATGGCTGACCAAGTTCGCAGAGGACTGCAAACTAGGGGCTATAATTGACTCTCCGGCTGACACAGACATCCTCCAAAAGGGTCTCACTGAGACGGATACCTGGTGTCAAAATCATGGCCTCAAGCTAAATGCCAAAAAGTGCATAGTCATCCCCTTTGGAAAAAACAAAGTACCCACAAACTACCACATAGGTGGTAGTCCCCTAAATACGGAAGACGTAATAAGAGATCTGAGGAATAAGTAGATAGTAATCTCACCTTTGATAATCACATTGCCAAAGTGATTAAAAACTCCTTCTACGTGGCCCACGTAATCACAAAAGGGTTCACATCCAGATCAAAGGAGGTCATTGTGCCCCTCTACTCATCACTCAGACCCATCATAGAGTACAACGCCCCATTTGGGATGTACCTTACAAGACACCTGCAACAGCTGGAAAGACCACAGAAGTACCTCACCAAGAGGATCACTGGCCTCAAACAGATGCCCTCTGCAGCTCGACTGAAGAAACTACAGCTGTACTCGGTTGCATACCACCTACTCAGAGGTGATCTCTGCCTGACATACAAGGCCATGTCCAACCCCGAATTGATGGCCATGCTCCACTTAAAGAAAACCTTATCCCCTTGAGCCACATGTTCTAGGGATCTCAACCTCACCACAACAATAAACAGGACATGCTGGAGGGATAGATTCCTGCCCCAGAGACTTTCCATGCTTTGGAACAAGATCCCAATCTATTTTAGGCAGAGCTCCTTGCTAACACTCTTCAAAAGAAACCTTGACGAGTGGATGGGAAACAGAAAGTTTATCTCGAGGATCACTTCAGTGGCTCTGCTGGACAGAGACACAGGGAACTAATCTAAGGGGGCAGCGAAAGCCAACACATTCTGGCTAGGCTTATAAATGCCTTCGGGCTGATAGCCTAGTACCTACCTATGAACCTATAACTCATTCCACACCTTTCGGCCCCAGAACTTCTACTAAAGCTCCAAAGGCGGGTCTTTCCATATCATAAAGGATGCGCATACTGCCAGACTGGTGGCCCAGCATAATGCATCTGAGATACCTCAGGTGCAGCTAACATTGGGTAAGACAGTGATTCAGGTTGTAGCCTGCTATAGGTTGCCAACCATGTCTCAAGATGCACACTCCACATTCCTAAACACCTTGGAGAATATTAGGGTCCAAACTAACACTCTCATACTGGGCGACTTCAACTACCCCTCCATTAACTGGGAAAACTACTCCTGTACCAATACACTTGCCCAACGCCTTCTGGAATTCATAAATTCCAATGCCCTGGACCAGCTTGTTCTTACCCCCACTAGAGGTAGCAACATCCCTGACCTGGTCATTACTAACATGGGCGACTGTTGCTCTACACCAATAGTCAAATCCTCCCTGGTTAGATCCGACCACAAACGAATCATCTTGGAAATCCACATCCCTCCCACCACCCCCACAAAGGTAACCACCATGAAAAACTTCTCCAAAGCTAACTTTGGGCTCCTAAAAACTGAGGTGGCTAACTTCACGGCACCCATGCAAATGGAGAATAGTTACATGACCACTGAATCATACACCAATGCACTGTATGAACACATACACAAATGCATGGATCTCGCCATACCCAACTGAACCAAGATGCTCTCCTCAAAAAAAAAAGGAAGCCAATCTGGTGGTCCCCTGCCATAAACTCTACAACAGGAGGAGGAAACTGATGTGGAATAAGGTGAAGTCCCAAGACTGGAAAAACACCCTTATTAGCCTCAACAAAAGGTTGAGATCCCTTATCAAATTCTCTAAAGCTAGCTATGAAAACAGAATTGCAGCAGATAGTAAAGACAACCACAAGGCCTTCCATAGTTATGTAAAGAATCTCCGTGGCAATACCCAGATTTGCTCTGAGCTATTGCACAATGGTACCTCCTATACCAAGACAACAGATATTGCCAATATACTGGCTGACACATTCAGTGCCAATTTAAACCCCCCCCCCCCCAAAGGAACAATTACAATATAAGTAGATTGCCAGGCACCCAGAATTACTGCTACACAGGTTAAATCAGCACTGTCTAAGGCCAAGAATACAGCTCCTATGGGACCTGACAATATCCCTGGCTGTGTTCTGCATGAACTACAGAGTGAACTGGCACCTCACCTGTGTGCCCTGTTCAATCACAACCTCACCTCAGGCTTTGTCCATACCGAATGGCGCACTGCTACAGTCATCCCTCTCCACAAAGGAGGAGTGACTACAGCCCTGGGAACTATTGGCCCATTAGCCTGACAAGTCTGATATGCAAAGCTATGGAACGCGTCATCATGTACCTAATAAACAAGGATATAGGGAATCTCCAAACTCTGGATCCTACACAGTTTGGTTTTGTGAAGGTTAGATCATGCCTGCTCAACTTAATCAACTTCTTTGAGTCAGTCACCAGAGCTGTGGATGAAGACAATGCGGTTCATACAGCATACCTTGATTTGGCCAAGGCCTTTGATACCATTCCACACACACAATCAAACACACTTTTACATTTGCCAGGACCAAGATTAGAACTCCTACCTAACTAGTTTACTGCATTATAATATTATGCATTTATCAGACACACCAAAAACCTTACATATTTGAGAGCTGTCCAAAGACATATTTAAAGGTTGAGTGACATCAGCAGCAGTGATAAAGGAGGGGAAAGGGAAGTGCAGTAAGTGCCAATTGCCTCAAAATCATGTCTCTACAACTACAGACACTCTCACACAAACAAACACACTTTTACATTTGCCAGGACCAAGATTAGATCTCCTACCTAACTAGTTTACTGTACTATAGTATTACACATTTATTAGATGCGTCACGAAGCTTATATATCTGAGAGCTATCCAAAGGTATCTTTAAAGGTAAGTGGCATCAACAGCACTGATAAAGGAAGGCAATGTGAAATGGAGTGAGTGGGAATGGCCTCAAAATCATTCACCTACAAACAGACACAACTTTACATTTGGCAGGTCTTCGATAAGGATTGCTACATAAACAGTTATTAGTGTTCTACTGTTACACAGTTATCACAAGCACAACAGAGCCTATAGGGCTGAGGGCTAACAAAAAGAATTTGTATAGTGACTGACTGCAGCACATGTTCTGATATTGGGTAATGGGATGTGCACTGGGTGGGGATGGAGTAAAACAGTAATTCCTTCACTCACACACTCACACGCACTTGCCAGGACCGAGATTTGAAACCCTACCTATCTCCTTATTTGCTTTAGTAAGTTATGCATTCATCACACGCACTATTGAGCTTACAAATCTGAGACTTGTCCAAAGGTACATCTAAGGTGACATACATCAGCAGACAGTGTAGAGTGGGACTATGGGATGTGTATTGGGTGGGAAAGGTTTCATAACGGTACTGTCTCTCTCACTGTCTGTGTCTCTCTTCCCCATGTGTATGTTTGAATTATTGTAGTATATTGGCCTTAGATATGTGAGTGTATCACACAAAACAGATGGAGATTCACCATATATCTGCCACCTACAGCTGGCTGTGGGTTTTCCTGTTCAATGTGTGTGCGTGAAGCCCAAACAGTTTACATTTTGGTGTGTGTGCATAGACATCTGCAGATAACAGATATCTATGGTCCAATGTGGTGTCACACATGGGCTTTATTTCTCTTAGTGTAGGAGCATGCCCAGTATGACCTATATTGCTTGTGGGAATCCATTCCAGGGAGAGTTGTACTCCATTCCAGGGTTTTGTGTGCTACAGCTAAACCTAGCAAGCTATTTTTGCAGTATATCTGTAGATAGGTTGCCAATATGGGGATACTGTGTGTAACTAAGTTTCCTATTACTGTCTGTGTTGCTTGTGTAACATGTTCTGTTTTGGCATAGATTTATGGACATATGTACTCTTTTACAGTGTAATGTATTGTGTCATCAACTACTGACAGACATCATTGTATGCTCACAGTTGTTTACCAGGGAAATACAAGAGCAATGAAGCAGAGAACAATATTGTGGGGCAAACACTAGACGTGGAGGGGTGGCTAAAGACAACTGTGTGATGGTCCTCTGTAAATGGTCCAGCACCTTGGTGCTATGCTGGCTGGGGGTCCCCTTCTTGTGCATTTCTCAACTTAACTGAATTACCATATCCTGCTGTGGGCATAACTCTCAGCTGTACAGATTTGGCCAGGTTATCCAAAGGCAGGGCTTGTATATCTGGTCAATTTCCATTGAAATTGTGGTTTAAAATCAGGTTTGTGGTTATGCATTCATGGGTTTGCAGTCAGGGGGAAGTATGAGCAGATATTTGAGTTTCAGACTTCACACACTCTATGATATCCATGCTTTTATGCCCCCCCCCCTCTGTAATTCTATCTTCTTCCCAACAGTACAGGAGCAATATCTCAGATGTATTTCTATAGTTTGACCTTTATCACAGCGGTTTTTATGTGTTGGTCCAGAATTCTTGCACTAGGACATGGAGAGGCATGCTACTGGCATTTGTCAGAATGGCCTTGCATTTGTTTTCTGCTTAATGTGTTATGTTGTTAGTTAGAACCCTATGACATTCCACATGATGGCACTATGGGAGAGCCATGGGCATTTGCCAGAGGCCTGTAGGCCACATGACAGTGATGCAGACCACTGCATTTTGTCAGTCATATGTTACCAGGATGCAAGTCAGTGGATTCCCCAGGGGTGATATGGGCAATTGTGTGAGGTGTTCTGGGCAATCCTTCTAGTTCATAGTGATGCATCAATCTGGATGTCTGCAGGGTGCTGCTTATGGCTAGGGACATACCTGCATGGGACACCATTTCAGTATGCTGCATCCTGTGTGTATTCCATAAAAGTGTGATGATTCTGTAATCATTCCCAACAGCAAGGATATGACTGATGAAATACCTGTGGCTGTTGGGGTGGTGGTGGTGGTGGTGGTGGACTGAGTGCATGTGTGATACGGAAGCTTATGGCACCTAACTCACAGATATAACTGGGACCTTCTCCTGCCTTGTATGTGGATATCAGCACTGTGTTATTACTTTATAACTGTGGCTTTTGTGGGCTGCCAGTGATTGGGCAGATAACCAGTATTCCATATTAGAAGGATAACTAATGTGATGCTAACCTCTATATTTAATTCCAAAGGTGTGTGCAGTTCAGAATTACTTTCTAGTCACTGCGTAAAATACTTCCACCTGTGTACTGTTTCTATGTATGGACCCCTGTTCATAGCCTGTCCAGCTTTCTGACAGTGACACATACTCACATCTGGACAGTGAGTGTGTACAACTAGTAACATAGGTGTAGCTGGGAAGCAGATTGGTTGGCACTATAGTTGTTGGAACATGGCCCTGTCAACCACAGTACTGTACCCAGGCCACTGAGGCACAACATCCAGGCCTACATGTTGTCCACTTCCAGATAATATTAAACACTCACAAAAAACCCAGCACACTGACCCCTGCATATAGTGGACATACACCAATTGTCATGTTGATTGGGACAGCTCAGGCAATCTGTGCTCCACTGACATTATCTACAAAATAACATGTTACTGCCATTTATACATGGGGTTGGGGGGGGGTGCACCTGACAACTTTACACATTTGCACTGACTGCACTGGTATTTCAGTTATACTGTTTGCTTCCATTTAGTATTGTATTGTGTCCTATCTTGCAGAATGGAGGGATATCAGTAAAGTACATAAGTTAGATTGTAATGGCATACATTTGTACTGCAGTGGGAGTTGTCACCTTGAGTACTACTGCCTAGTATGGTGACAACAACATTTGTTATGGATTTCATGCTGTTCCATACAGCTTTCAGCTATCTGCTTCTATCCCATTTGGCCACCTAATTCCCTTGCATGTTTGAATCTATGGCACAGATACAACTATCAGAACATACTACTCCATTCAGTAATTGATAGTAAAGGTGACTTACCCTGTGCCTGGGGCAGTATTGAGGATGGTGCTGGAGGCCTGACTATGTGGGATGCACACAGTACACTCCCGCTACATGGTAAAGCACAGGTAGTGTCATGTTTGGCATCCTTTTACTGTATGTGTGAATCAGAGAGTGGTATCAGTCCCTGGGTCCCTACAGTGTCAGTGTGTGTGCTATGCGTTGCCTCTTTGCCAAGGCATAGGTATACTGGGCACACCTCTGTCTGCCTCTAGGGGCAGGCTCAGGAAGTTCCTCCTCAAGTCCCTCTGTGCCTGTGGTGACTTGGCAATGGTGGGGGGTTGTGTGGCCCCTCCCAGTGTTGTTGGCACATACTATGAACGTTTGTTCACATGTAACTGGAGAGTACTGCAAGGCTCCACTGGGTATTTCAAGGCAGTAGAACCCTGACTTCAGCATCCCAAACACATGCTCTACAATGATCCTGGTTTGTGCGTGCGCCTCACTATGGTGTTCTTGTTCGGGTGTGTGTGTGTGTGTGCACTTCTGATGGGTGTCATCAGCCACAGCTCCAGTGCATAATCAGCATCCCCCAGTAGATGGCCATATGGGATGTCCCCACTGGTAAATGCCTGATACAGCTATGAGCAATGCCAGATGTGGGAGTCATGATAGCTTTCAGGGCTGCCAGCACACACATTCATGATAATTCCCTGGGCATTGCACACAACCTGGCAGTTGGAGGGGATGACCTTGTGGTTTATGTAGACCCTACCCCGCTCACTGGGTAGTGCTTTGGTGTTGATGTGCATGCAGTCTACAGCACCAACTACCTCAGGGTATTCTGCTATATGGTGGAAAAGACACATACTTCTGGTCAATGCCTCATGGGTGGTGGGGAAACAAATCTGCTTATTGGCATGTGGTGTCATGGCATCCAGGAACTGGTGAAGCACCCTGGATGCTAATGCCTGTGAGACCCCCATGATATCCCCAGTTGGTCTTTGGGAGGTACCTGTGGCTAGTATTCTTAAGCCTAGACATACCTTAATATCCACTGGGATGGGTTCCCCTCTATTAGTTCTGTGTGTGAGGCATGGCTGGCACAGCTCACCGATTTGCTGTAGAATGTCCCTGTCCACCCTATAGCGCTTCACTATCTCCATCTCATGTAGGCCCTGGTAGGTTACCCTGGGTCTGTACACTCCTCTCCTCCTCACTGTGGGTCAGTTGTCAGTGTTCTCCACCTCACCACCTTCAGTCTCTGGCAGATATTGATGGAGTAAAGCAGCAGCAGCCTCTAACATTTTTAGTTTTGCCAGTTGAAAATCCTGTCTGTGTACACCAGTGGTGTAGAGTTTGTGGAAAAAGCCAGTCTTTAGGATGTTTGCATAGTTTATAGTAGTGTTCTGGGCTGCTGCATGTGTATTTAGCTGATTCTCATACATTCCACCTGCCAGCTATGCCAATTCTCCTGGATTGCCTTCCTACTGCTGTTTCCCCTACATCCAGTCTGCAAGGTGTTTGCATGGTTTATAGTGCTGTGCTGGGCTGCTGCCTGTGTAATTGGGTGATTCTGATACATTCCACCTGCCAGCTATGCTAGTTCTCCTTGAATGCTTTCCTATTGCTATTTCCTCTTCCCAGTTTCATGGTAGCTGAAGCCCCGAGGCACGCCACGCATTCACAGTGCTTCAATGTCAACACTGCTGCTCTTTTCTCTTTGTTTTTTTCTTTAGCGTTTAAAGCCTGGTGCGTGTCGCGCACACCCGATTAGGCAATGTAAACCGTGCTGACATTCCCCCTTCCTTAGCTTTGCTTAGCTAAGGGTAAACACGGGCCGCAGGGCTCCAATCAGCTTACAGAAACCATAACACACACCCCTACTGAAGACATACTTTTGTTCTGCCTACATGGTTCTCTGTTCCTGCACCTACATGATTAGGTGCCGGCTGCCATCTGGGAGAAATCTGTGATTCAGTACAAGTCCCTCATTTGCATAACCCAGCGTGTAGGTCCATAGTTACAACTCTGAAGCCCACCCTTTCCCCTTGACAACTGGTGTTCCCTTGTCTTGTTTACATTCTGCCTGCCATTGACTATAATGGCAAAATGCAGATTTTTCTTATAATGCAGTTTTTCCTTTTTTTTTTTTCCAGCACCCCTGTGTTTGCACGTTGCTGCCCTCAGCTTAAATGGCCGAGATCGGCAAAAAAAAAAAAAAGTTTTATTTTTAAAAAAATTAAGCAGCTTTTAATGCCAATGGCCATATATTTGGCCATTGGCATGTCTGTTCAACATAATACATGCTTTCCATGAGCTGTCATGCCTCCGTTTTGTCAGATGCAGAAATGTATTCAGTTACTAACGGAATACATTTCTGCTCTGACACTGTTCTTGCACATAGTCTGGGCAGCTTCATGGATCGCAAAATCACCTCATTTGTATGATTTTTTACCAGCATATGACATGATTTGCATCCTGCACGGTTTTCCGTGCATGAACAGTGTACGGCTGCTAATGCATGTGAAAACGGCATGTACGTGGATCACAAAGCGGCCATTTTCCGTGTAGGAGCGGTTACACTGTCCCTGCATGGAAAATTAAGCTTTGTGAATACCAGGGTATATATTAGTATAATGCATTAGTACTCATGTTTCTTAATATCATATATATGCTAATAGACTCTCTCCTTTATTTTATGTTTCATTATTCCCACATAAAACCCTGGACATTGTTGGCAAAGGAAAGATAAAGAGCCCCTTGGGTATTGCAATTAAATTATAATGGGCAACTTTCTCTGGGTCCTGTATTAAAAATGAGGACTGCTAAGTTGTGATGGAAAATGTATACAAATTTTGCTTCAAATGAAAAATGATTTTAGGAATTAAGTGCGAACTGTGAAAATACTATTTGTTGTTGTGTCTTTCGGCTTTTCCCGGTTAGGGGTCGCCACAGCGGTGCTCTTGTCCGCTAATGATTGGTAGTTGATTTTTATGTGCCGAGTTACCAGCCCTGATGCACAACCTTCAGTGAAGGTACACCCATTCACGCATGTCTCCACACACAAGACGCTCTAGCTGAGAATCAAACTGGGCAGCGATTTACTGTGAGGCGACAACACTACCGCAGCCCCACCACCGCGGGTATGCTTTTAAAAACATGTTTTTATTAATATTATTTTGCTGTGAATTTTGTAATAATTTTAACAATGCTGGTTTGGATTTTGTAATGGCAGGAAATGATGAAGTCTTCTAATACGATGAAAGTGCTAAATTCTGTGGAATAAAAACTTAAGATGTACTGCTGTTCCTGCTGCTGATTTTTTGTAGTGTGTTCTCAGACTTGGAGCTGTTTACCAGGATCCATTTCATTTATTAGTGCTGTTTACCTTGGTTCCAGTCTTATTTTTGATTTTAGTGGTTTTATTTGGATTGATGACTTTGTTTCCTGATGCAGTACCCCGGCATATGCTCCGACAATGTAAGATACTTGGGGAGCTTACAAGACTTATTAATCTTCTTTCCCAGCCTGAAGAAACCATGAAACAGGTATTGAATGGCAGTCAAATGCAAATAGTGAGGAAGTGTCGATTCCATGCTTTCAGGTACCTAATAACACTGCAGTAGATTTTTTCATAGGAGGTTACTAGGCTACTGGCCCTGAGGCCCTTATACACCCAGCCAAGAGTTTAGCCCACATTTAGACAAATCAGCACCCGATGCCTCTGTCCAGTAGGGACATAGGTGGAATCCCAGGGGTATATTTTCTGTTTCCCATCCAGTTATCCAGGTTGAGCTTAAAAAGGGGTAAAAGAGGTAATCTGCTTGATGTGGAGAGGGAGTCTATTCCATTGATGGGGGAGTCTCTGGGACACAAATCTGTCCCGCCATGTCTTGTTGATGTCACAGACCATGTTGAGGCCACGTGTCTGGGTTACTCAAATGGAGCTTGACTTGTAAATATGCAGCCGTCCCATCAAGGTGGGGTCCGTGATCACCTTGTATGCCAGACAAAGGTCACCTCTGAGGAGTCTGTATAAAACTGAGTAAAGGGATAGGGCTTTTAGCCTGTGTATGGTAAATGTTTGAAGCCCTGGATTAGCCAGGTGGGAACCTCTGTGGTCTCTCCAGGTGCTACATGTGCTTTGCAAGGTACATGCCAAAAGGGGCATTGTATTCAATAATGGGCCTTATAAGGGAAGAATACACAGATGTTATGACCTCCTTGTCCCTGAAAAACACCCCTACCCAGGACCTTCTGAAATACAGTCACAGCAACACACCATTAGGCCAACTCAGTTTTGGTTGACCAACAGAACTCTTTTTTACACAATGTCCCTGTCAGGAAGTGGATGGTTTTTACAGACAGAGTAATGCAGAAAGGCACAGTGGTGAAGGAATTACATCAACAAATGACTCCTTCCACGAATAGTGGAATTTAAAAATTAGTGAATGGCTTAACAAAATGGACTTTAGTTTCCATACTCATGCTGCTATGAACTGTAGTGAATATTATTAAGGTATGATTTAGATGTTAAAAAACAAAATGAATAAATACAGAACTCTGTTACTTGATAATATGTATTTAAAAGAATGTGTTAACAGAAACCAAGTCCAAAAGGGGGTTAAGGGTTTGTAAATATCCCAGTGGAGTAGAACCCAGCACTGAATTTCATAAAAAACTACTTGAAATTTTTAATAACTGTGACATTGATATAGTTGCAGCCATTAAGCAGCAATGAGAAAATGTTGTTGCTGATATATGATGAAATTATATAGCTCAATAATTTGATTCAGAATGATTTGTTGTTTATTGTAGAAGAACAGAAAAGGAATTATGTTTCAGTGTTACAAGAGACTGATTATAAAAAAGTCAAATTAAAGAAACAAAAAGCATTAAACTTGAAAGATACAAAAGGGAATATTTAGTAGGGAAAGCTTACCAACCACCTAGGTTTTAATTCACCTGCTGATGTTTTCAATGACAGGTTTAATGCTGCAGATACTGACAGCAGTTGGGGTGTGGGATAGCACTACGAAGTTAACAAAGAAAATTTCAGCTTAACCTGCAGGACCCTTTAGAATGTCCCCCCTTAAGGAGGTCAGATCAAATAAGGAACAGGGAAATGAGGGGGGGGGTCAATGGAGGAAGTATTACTATAGGGGCAACAACAGACAAAGGAGAGGAAGGGGTCAAAGGGGAAGAGGAAGGAACTAAATATTTTAAGTGATGATGTTAACTCTAAACTAATTAGTTGTGATGGAATCACTTGGACGTTTAACAACTTTAACATTTACAATTATAGTAGTTTGGAGCTAACCCCTGTTCATTTTTCATTACTTTCAAAGGGATTTTATCATTGTTTCTACCCATAAGACTAATTTGGATGAGGTTTTGATAGACCTTAAATTATTTTTATGGAAAATAAAAATCTATCCATTATGTTTGAAAATCAAGTGGGAAATTAACTCAGTTCATTCAAAAAGAAAAGTACGTACAACCCTCCCCAGCACCAATTTTTGGCAAATTTTGAGACTCTAGTTGAGCATATCATCAGGGCATAGTTAAGTAAGAACAAAAGAACTCCATTTAAACTCCAGCAAGATTAGAGGACAGCCATTAATGAACTTAGGGCTAATAAAGAAGTGAGAATCAAGGGGGGGGGGAGAAGTAGTCATAATGGACTCCTGGATATGCTCAGGCAAAACGTTAGACACCCCCCCCTCCAGGGCTTAATAGGCAACTTTTGCTGGGTCCTGTATTAAAAAGGAGAGCTGCTACATTGTGATGGAAAATGAATATAACATTTGTTTCAAATGAAAACTGGTTTTAGGAATTAGGTGTGCACTGTGAAATACTGTTTGTACGTTTTTAAAAATGTGTGCTTATTAATATTATTAATATAATTTTACTGTGAATTTTGTATTCATTTTAACAATGCTAGTTTGGATTTTGTAATAGCAGGAAATTATGTAAAATTTTCAGGCAAAAATTGTTCTTTATTTCTGTAATGACTACTATAAATCAAGTGGAAAACTGAGTGTCTTTAGCCTGATGAGGTCTTCTAGCAGGACGAAAGCGCTAAATTCTGTGGAATAAAAACTTAATATATACTGCTGTTTCTGCTGGTGCTTTTTTGTGCTGTGTTCTCAGACTTGGAGCCATTTACCATTTCTTGGGTCCTATATGTGAGCCAGCCAGCAATCCACTGAGTTATTTAGGGATTTATGTCTAAGTTTGAGAGTTTGTCAATAATTCCCAAGTGGGGTATTGTATAAAATGCCTTGGCCAGGTCAAGATAGGTGTTTGTACATTTTTCTCCTCATCCATAGCCTTGGTGACACTCTCAAAGAAGTCTACTTGTCTGGGTTGGCAAGATCTTCCCTTAAAAAGCTAAACTGGGATGTGTCCAGTGTCTACAGGTTGCCAATAGCCTTGTTGATTTAGATGAACTAGAGTATCCTGGGGAGTCAGTCTCTCAGGGGAGATGAGGGAAAGAAGTTGATGCATTTGATGTTGGCCAGGGAGGCACAAAGGCTAGCTGTGGTTTAATTTCTCCAGGTCTTTTGGGTTTCTAATACCATGGCAGGAATGGAGCTCATTCTACGTCAACATGTGGTTAAAGTTCATGAAATTAATATTGTTTCAGTTTTTAATATTAGTCAAAAGTGCTCTTCACAGCACCTGCAATGTGCCTAGAAATGACACTTGCTGCAGCTCATACAGTTACATATATCGGTAGAATATCGAAATACAACTGTAAATTCTTTTTTATGAGACCCATTGCTCCTATTAATATTAGAACTCTTTGAGTATCCTTCTTCCACACTGCCCTCATATATGCGTGACAGTCCTCGTATTTTATAACGTTGTCTCTCTCTGTACGCAAGACACTGTAACCACTGGGTGTAGCAGTTTCAATGATCAGTGCTACTTTTGTTCTTATTTTCGTGGAACAACTATATTTGGTTTTCTTGCCCCTTATTTTGAACTGTTGGTAATGGGTGAGCCCATGTGATATCACCTTCACCATTTTCTATAATGCTTTGTGGCTTATGTTTCCAATGCTTCTCAGATAATTCAATATTGCAATGTTTGCATAATCTCCAGTGCAACAGTGTTCCCCCATTATTATGCCTTTCAGTACGCAGGCCCTCTGCCATTGGTGTATTACAGCCAGCAACAAGATGTGTGACTGCTTTCAATTCTGTTTTACAAAACCTCCATTTATCTGCTACTCCGACATGTTCAATGGAATCTCTAAACTAATGTATATGTAAGTTCACCATCTTAGGCCGCCAATATTAACCATTCATCTTTTGGTTTAAATTCATCTCTCCTTCACCATTCCTGCATCCGAGCCTGATCAACATGAGGTTGTCCCAGGAGTATTCTGTACCTGCAACTGTATTTATACCTTTTTCCATATTTCTTGCCTTCTCATCTGGTCCTTCACTTTATATTCTTTCATTTTTTGGCACATTCAGTTGCTTTTGTCTACTTCTGGTTTTGATTGTCATTCCCGCTTGACAGAGATATGCCACTGCTAAACTAAGCAGGGAAGTCCTCTTAAACTTGTTCTCCTCATGTTTTAAAACTTTCACTATGTTTGGATCATGTAATGTCAGCAGATATGTATGCAGTGCTACACGACTGCAGATTAATAATGTAATCAATTTTGAGGAGGCCATACTTTCTTCAGAATGGAGAATATATAATCTTGGTATTCACTGAAAGTGTTTTCCTGTTCAACTGATTCAATACCTTTTGGGACCAGTCAATTACCTCAAAACTATAAGTTAGAACAGGAAGCTGGTTTGTAGCTTGGACTTTGTTCCTAGATGACAGGGCTGTTTTTCAGCATTAATTTTAGTATTCTAAAATGTTCCTTACTAAGTTTTATTTGCATTTGTTCATCTTTTATTGTGAATCTTTCATAACTTCACAAATATTTATACACTCCCACCAACTCAAGTTCCTTTATAACACGTTCCTGTCACAGACTGATATTTTCTTGGTGCTACAGATTTCCTGTTTTAAAGGTTGCTTTTGCACATTTATCAAGATCCAATGGCATTCTTATATCTAAGAAAGTTCTGACCACTTGCAGTTGTGCTTTCACTTCATCCTCCGATGAGTTACAGTTTTAAATCATCCATAAAAAAAGACAAGTCTTTACACGGTCTTGTTTTCTGGGAGCCAAACTCTAACCATGACTTAAATCTGTTAAATAGCTGGGTTAATGGCAAGAAAAAAAGTAATGAGGGCAATGATAACAAAAAAGTCACACTGGAATATCCCATGTTGAATTTTATCCCTAGGGTAATAATTTGTCCTTTATAATGGTTTAGCTGCAGAGTGGTTAGTCACTGTAATGTAATCAATCAATGTAGGGTATATCTTACACATTTGTAAGTACGTCTTTATCCATGAATGTTGGAAGCGGTCAAATTTTTTTTTTTTGTTGTCTATCCATGCCTGCCATACTTAGATTCTTCCCCTTTTTACAATTCTCCATTATGACTTTATTTTAAAAGATTGTCCTTTGTTCCATATAAGTTTCTTTTATCACCCTTTTGTTCTATTGCCATAGTTGAGTTTTCTTCTAAATAACTATAAACTTCAACATCAATTCCAGTGTATAATTTATACATCGTTGGAGGGCAAATTATTACTCTACAGGTTTTAGGATAGCTTGTTGGTACACTCTTGAGAAGCAGCCTCATTTTTCCTGTTGTTAACCAGGTTGGTGTCTGTTCGGGATGGCATATAAACAGCTATTACTCAGGGCTAAATCTTCATGCAAAGATATTAACACTTTTAGCCAGACATTAGGTACTGCATTTAGGCCTAGGGTTTGACAATTAGGAGCTTTTCTTAATTTTGTTTCAATTTCTTTGCCTGTTACTTGATCCCATTTCATATCCTGTAAATTTGAAATTCTTATTCTTTCTTCTATCCATTTAGCATCGTTATGTTCCACATGATCTTCATAGACATTTCTCCAAAATATATATATTTCTTCCTTTTTGGTGGGGTTTTAATTCCTTTTGCCTTGTTTTCCCAATTCTCTATAAAACTTTTTTTAGGTCATCAATAAATTGCTTATTTTGTACATCTATCTCCTTTATATTTACCTGCATATCTTCTAAAGTTTTTCTGCCTGTGCTGATATTTTTAATTATTTGTGATAATGCACAATAGAGCCTGATCTGTTCTGATACTGCACACTGCTTTTATCACATCTTCCTAAGTATTGTTGATCTGTTCCCTCTTCTATACTCTTCTGACACTGACAATTCTTGTCTTAATTGCTTTATAGTTTCCTCGATTCAATACTTCCATGATGGCATTCGATTTCTCCCCTTCCTTTCCCTTACTCCCTTGTGTTTTTGTGGTAATTCTTTATCTATTAATTTAGCTGTATAGTAATATATCTCATTTACTTCTGTTATATTGCATAAATCTCTATGGACAGTCCTAATTACTGTGTTCATTTGTTTTACTAAACTTCTACGTTTTGAGATGTTATTGACTTTTGGTAGTCTGTTTCTTATGTCTGTCCATCTCTTAAATCAAGCAACTCTTCTCTTAGATCATTTTCTTCCAAACTAAGGGCACATTCTTTATCAATTTCCTGTAGGCATTCTACAGAAAGTTCCAGAGCATATTCCTGTGCCAAATTCTCTTCAGTTTCATCCTGTGTCATCCGTTGCTCTTTCATATAGAAACTCCCTGGCTTATCACTCCACAGCATTGACTGCTTCAGAGTTGCCACAGTTTCCTTTTCTTTAACTTGCTGTGCAAGTCCAAATGAACATTTGAACTGGTTTCCTATGGAAGGCTCCAAAGTATCTTTATATGGTAACTGATCAGATGTTTCCCACTCCACTGGCTCCTCCTTAATTTGGGGAACCATTGCTCTATCCTGCTGTGATGTTATCAGAGTTAGATTTTCTACACTAAATCCTTCACTTCACATGTAATCCAGAACATCAGTTTCTATTTCTTTAACTTCTACATTGCTAATCTTCTTTTACTCTTTGTTTTCTTATTTTTTGTATTGTAAAATTTTCAATGTCTGGCTGCCTTTGCCTGTATTTTTCTTCAAATATTTTTGGCGCTGCTCTTTTTGTATTAGTTTTGCTTTCTCCTTTGCATAAACATTCACCATATTAAATCCCTTTCTCTTCCATGTCCATATTTCTTCTTCAGACATTTCCTGCTCCTCCTGTTTCTCCTCACTTTGGGACTTGTTCCATCTTGCTGTGATATAACCTGTGTTAGGCTATCTGCACTAAATCCTTCATTTCACAAGTATTCCATAACTTCAACACCTATTTTTTGACTTCTACTTTACTAATCTTCTGTTCTACGTTCTGTCCTTGTGATTTTTTTTTTTCTCATCTGGATGCCTTTGCCTGTACTTCTCTTTGAAGCTGCCTTTTTTTTTTTTTTTGCGTTGATTAATTTGGCTTTCTCCTTTGCATAAATATTATACCATATCAGATCTCTCTTACTTTCCCATGTCCATATTTCTTTTTTATATCTTTCAAAAGTCTCTAGATTTTATTTATATTTTCTCACTTCCTCAGGGGCTTTTTTCCAAATGGCTCACAGTTTCTTGGTTTATATAATATTTTTCATAAATCTGTTGTATTAATGAACACATTTTTATTTGAAACTTCTGAAAGTTTTTCTTGAAGTATTTTTCTTTCCTCTAATTTCTCTCACTTTTTTGCATATCTTCTGTCTAGAAATTCTGGGCTTCTCACAAAATAGTTAACAATAAATAATTTCTTTCTTATTCTCAATAGTTCACTCTATCATCTTCATGGCTCTTTTTTGGCCTATCAGTTTTTCTGACTTTTGTGGACTGCTCCTGCCTTCTGCAATGGGGTGGCCACCATCAACATGGCTACTGTTAGTGACAGGTGACAGAGGAGTAGACTTACTGTTGATAGTAATGAGGCTATCCTGTCTGCTGGAAAAAAAAAAAAAAAACGGGCATCTTCTGAATAATGTCCAAGTGGCAGCATGTGACTATAAGACTTTTAAGAGGATTCCAACTGGGATGTCATAGTGTTCAGTGATTTCCCAAGGATGGACAAAGCTGAAGTATGCAGTCTCTTGCATGTTGTACTGACTCTAATTCTGGAGATGAGCAGCCAGTTGGAAAAGAAAGTTCTGAATTGATAATGACAGAGTCTCAAACAGAAAGGAAGGAACTTCTTGGAAGTTTTGGCTGTAATTATGTCACTGGGGGAACAGCACCACCTTACTAACCCTGTACCTAACACCTTACCTACAAAAAATCCCTTTCTGTGAAATTACCACTACAAGAGACAACTTGTGACATTCACTAAAAGATACATACATACACAAACTCTATCCTTATCCCCTAACCCCCAAACACACAATCTATCCCCTTACCAAACCTAATCCACAATCACACTCACGGACACACTGACATCTATTGAAACCCTAAGCACCTCTTTCAGTAACACAGATGTTCAACAGTTAGAACATTTGGAAAATGAACTAACCTGTAATTTACTGAACACATGCATGTTCAATAAATTGCAGAGGAACCATACATCTACACAGATACATATATGGAAGGCGATACCTTTTGTCAATGCAACTTGGTCAACAAAAGTAGCAGCTTAGATGATTCTTGGGGTTGTGGAATTTGTCTGTTCCCAAGAACTGTGCAATAATATATTATTTAGTTTTAAAAAACCTATATACACATCAAGAAAAAATTTTTTAGGTAAAAAAACTTTTTAGGTATAAATCATGTGTTAGGTATTTTTATATTTCATTTCAATCATTATTTATCTGCCGTTTATTACTTTGGATTTACTGCTTAACTCCTTTTCCGGACGTTAGTATATAGCTCTGAGGAAACATGCTCAGTTTAAGTGGCGGTTGCATTATAAACTTCCGCCTTTAACAGCATTGAAATTATATTCTGCAGTGGCATGCCGTAATTATAGTTTTATTTAAATAGTTTTATGCATAAGGTTTTAGTCAGTCAGCATGCTTATGTTTTGTCAGTTTGTTAGCTTATTTAGCTTACATTGTTTACATTTATAGTCCAGCAGTTAGATTAGTTAAAGTAACTTTGACTTCAGCTGCGTTTTAAGTTGTCGGCTTTTGGAAATATTTTATTGCCGCTAATTTGTTACTATTGACTAACTAAAATTATATGTCTGCTAATTCAATGTATCTGTTGTAAAAATGTTTTCTGCTTACTGAAATCTTTACTTTACTGCTAGTGATCCGGAATTTAGCTTCACAAAGCTGGACTTGGAGACCGAAAAGAAAAAAATGTTTTAGCAGTACCTTAATTGATTTCTTCAGTTTTACGTCAACTTGCAGTTGACATTCACTCCTGCATCTAGTTTTAGTTATTGTAGTCTAGTGTTTACAAATGACATGATATTGGAAACGTTTACTGGATCTGAATGTTAGTAGTCATGCGATTTGGAACAATTTGTCTTGTGTTTTAAATCTATATTATAAGTATGTTATATAGATGCTAGCTGGGTTGTTCTTGTTCTTTTTCTTTAAAGCGTTCATTGCTAAATAGCTTAATTGAGACAATTAAGCTTTTAACTTATGATATTTAAACAGTGTATGTGGGGTTTTTTCTTTGTCTGAGGAAGCGTGGTTGCACCCACGCGAAAGCGCTTACCGTTACCCACTGTTTTATGGATTTCATGGATTAAAGGAGTTTTTTATATTTATGCTACGTTTATTTGGCTGCTTCATGGACTTTTAACTACAATTGTGCTATTTATTCAACTGCCTTTTGGACATTTAAAAGCATTTCAAGTGATACATTACTGCATCGTGGTAGAGATCAGGTTACTGTTTCTACAGTTACTTTCTTATATTGTGTTTCCTGATCTCCTTAAGTCGCAGTTGCCTCTTGTGTTTTTTTGGACTTTTCATAGTGTGTGGTGACTGCTCTACACGATGGATACCCAGGTGGTGGAACTTGATTACAGGCCGGAGTCGAGGGATAATATACACATACCAGATGGACTGTTGCATCGGGTTTCAAACCCTTTATTGGCTCTAGAGCTTGGTGAGTTCTCTAATGAATCTACATTACTTATACCTGAAGAGAATGTTGCTGAATTTAATTTAACTGCTAAAGACTTTGAAGACAAGTTATTTTTACTGCAAAGATATGCCTGGCAGAGGCAACATCTTGAGGCTTCTTTACATCATCGCATTGTCCCTAGAGGAATGCGTGTTTTTTGCATGCCGTCTTATGGTAGTCACCATCCTACACTTCTTAAAAGTGGCAGGACTTAAACATAGAACAGGGCTTTAGATATATGTCCCTGCTCAATGAATACTTCTTACCACTTGAAACTGAATTGCGTAAAGAAATTGACTGTATGCATAAAAACCTGTGTGAAAAATATAAATCTGACTTTGCTAAAAAGAAATTACAAGCTATATTTTCACAAGTTAGCTCCTTCAGTGACAAATTGAAACAGATTAAACTTAAAAAGCTACAAAGAGACTTCAACGATTTTCAAACTGGTCAGATTTTTGTTTGGCCGAGACACAATAACTCTCAGACTTCTGAACAGCGACAGGCTTTACCAATAAGCCGAGATACTGAAGGAGTACACACTGATGATTTTGTCTCCCCTAGTGAAACCCCTGCTTTACCTCCTTTGTCTACTATAGGGGCCAATGCCCCCACCTCTACTGGAGTTGAACTTTTAAACTTCACAGGATCTTCTGCTACCCCTCCACCAAATCAGCAAGCATTTGTTGATACACATCGACCTAATCAACTAGGGGCTAGATCCAAAAACACTCAAGAAGTAGGTCATTTTTTACCCTACCCGATAAAACAGAAATTTCAAGGGAGAGGACGTTCACAAAGCAGAGGCCCCAGAAAGCGGAAAATGTCAGAAGAGAAGTATGGAGTGACAAGGAGACAAAGAATGTGACTGACCTTTTTGTTAATTTATCTGATTATGTTATGGACTCATTTGATGCCAGTTTAATCAATAAGGGCCTCAATTTCATTCCTGCTCAATGCAGTAAATTGACTGATGTATTATGTGATTTACGTGTCTTTTGTAGGTCCGTAGCCCTAAAAATGTTTTTTAAAAAAGATTCAACTGAACAAAAAAGTGACTCAAAGTATGTTGACCCCATGACTCTGAAATGTAAAAGTAATTTTCCCCTTTATGTTCGAACCTTGAATGCTTTTTAAAAGCCTGTGAAAAGGATTTTTATGTCTTGTTTTCTAGTCATAAAAATAAGATAGCATATGTAAATCTAACCACTAAAGAAATGGACTCACTTAAGAAATTTAAACAAGTCCCAGATTTAATCTTTAGACCTGCTGATAAAGGAGGTGGTACTATCATTATGAACAAGGCTGATTACACTTCGTTAATGCTTAATATGCTATCTGATGAAGACACTTATAGAAATATTTCTCAAAAAGATATTAATTCCATAGTGTCAAATGTGCATGCTACTTTACATGACTTGCTTATGTGTAGGCAGATAACGCCAGAACTTTATAGTTATTTATTTATAGAATTTCCAACTGTTCCAATAATAAAAGGCCTACCCAAAATACATAACCAAGTTAAACCTTTACCTCTTAGGCCTATTGTTTCAGGTAGCAACTGGGTTACTGCTACAATCTCGACTGTCTTAGAGAAATTTCTCAGGCCCATAGTGGATGGAGTCTCAACTATTTTAAAAGACACTTATCATTTGTTAGATAATCTGAATAGTTTGACTCTTGACATCATGAATAAGGAGTATCTGCTTATAACTCTTGACGTAAAAAATCTCTTTACCTCCATTCCCAATGACTTGGGTCTGGAAGCTATAAGAGAACTATTAGTCAGAGATACTAATTTCTCAAATGATAAAATAATTTTGATTTGTCAACTACTCGACTTAGTACTCAATAATAATCTCTTCAATTTTGATGGTCAATCATATTTGCAAACATGGGGTGTAGCTATGGGCACCCCATATGCAAATACCTACATAAACCTGGTAGTATTAAACTGGGAAAAGGAATTCCTTTTCAATAACACTTTATTTGAAAAGGTTATATTCTACAGACGGTTTGTGGATGGCGTCCTTTTAATTTGGGAAGGTACTTTAGCTGAGTTTAAACTATTCTTGCAGTTGTTAGAGGCGACCACCACATATCTAAGATTCACAATGGAAACCTCTAAGGAATGTGTAAATTTCTTGGATGTCTCTTTGACTATTAATGAACATGGTAAAGTAGTTTCTTCCATCTTTAGAAAGCCAACTTGGGCAAATACACTACTTCAATTCAATAGTATGCACCCAAGGCACACATTTCCTGGCATTGTCAAGAGTCAGTTCATTAGATTGACAAGATTGTGTCATGACAGAGTAACCCTTGAACAAGAAATCAATAAAATGGAACTTCTTTTTCTTAATAGAGGTTATGATTTTAAACTAGTTGACACTATTAAAAATGAAATTTTGTATCCATCAGAGTCAGACTTATATCCACCTAAGAAGCCCAACTTTTACAGGCCTAAAAGTTCAGGAAAACTATCTAGGATTCCATATATCACGAAATACACCAGTGATGTAAAGAGTCTGGAAAGAGTCATTTGCAGAAATTGGAACATTTTAATAACTGATACGTTAATATCTAGTTTAGTAGGTATCCATCCCACCTTTGTTTATAAAAACTGCCCCAATATGAAGCAGTTATTGTGTAAGGATAATAAATCAATACTGAGAGACACTACATTGAATACAGGAACAGTTCCTGTGGCAAATGTAATAGATGCATTAACATCTGCACTGATATAATATTTACTCATCCTTCCTTGGATTTTACCTTTTGTTTTAATACACCAGCTACTTGTAGCTCAAAAAATCTGGTCTACTTAGCTACGTGTACAAAATGCACTGCTTTCTATATAGGCCTCACGAAAAGAAGGCTAGCTGATCGTATCTATAATCACTTATATGAAATTAAGAAAGTATCAGATACAAATGCCTTAGCACAACATATAAAAGACCATAGAGACCATACATTTGTATTTAGAGTATTAGAATTGGTGCGTTTAAATGTTAGAGGGGGAGATGACTCTAATAGTTTAGCCTTAGCAGAGCTTAGGTGGATACTGAAGTTTAATGCGCATAATTTTCCTGGTCTCAACACTTTTGTGTCCATTAAGCCTATTCTGAACATTAGGAAACGTTAAAATAATGGTAAATGTTGTATAACTGGTAATACTTTATAACATATTTATATATTTCTTACAGATTTTTAATTTTCATACTCTTTAATAACAAATTTGAATATTATTTATAGCTGACAAATGAATTAATAAATTAAACTGTATATATTTATATTTATATATATTTTTTTGTTAAATAGTATATATTCATATATCTTGTTTTATTATACTTTTGCACATCCTATTATACTTTTGCACATCCTTTTATATACATTTTTTATACACTTCCCTAAAGTTGGAAGGTTATGGTCATCAGTACATAACCTTTTATAAAAATTTTTTATTATATATATACATATATATTTTTATTATATATATACATATATATATTTTTTGACCTCTTTAGGCTATAATGGTATTAATAGACAATAGATACAGATATTACCTTAAATAATTTAAATATAAATAATTTAAATATAAATAATTTAAATATCATTTCAAACATAAATTTTGTTGCTATAAGTTATATTAAAGAAAGAGAAATAATTTTAATCTACTTAAAATTTAAAAGTTTTTTATATGGTATATCTTATTATATGTTATATATTACTTAATAGTCATATAGTTCATATTTAGGCTTTAGAATTTACAGTTATTGATATTAACTTTATTCATTTATTTATATCAATTTTCATGTTCATTCATGTTTGTATATATACTATCCATGAAGCATTTTTAACAATTCATTTTTATTTTATTATTTTATTACTTTATGTAATGACATTTTATATCTTTAGTACACATATATATGTACATTTTTTCATATCATAATAATAATATATTATTTAGTTTTAAAACCTATATACACATCAAGAAAAATTTTTTAGGTAAAAAACTTTTAGGTATAAATCATGTGTTAGGTATTTTATATTTCATTTCAATCATTATTTATCTGCCGTTTATTACTTTGGATTTACTGCTTAACTCCTTTTCCGGACGTTAGTATATAGCTCTGAGGAAACATGCTCAGTTTAAGTGGCGGTTGCATTATAAACTTCCGCCTTTAACAGCATTGAAATTATATTCTGCAGTGGCATGCCGTAATTATAGTTTTATTTAAATAGTTTTATGCATAAGGTTTTAGTCAGTCAGCACGCTTATGTTTTGTCAGTTTGTTAGCTTATTTAGCTTACATTGTTTACATTTATAGTCCAGCAGTTAGATTAGTTAAAGTAACTTTGACTTCAGCTGCGTTTTAAGTTGTCGGCTTTTGGAAATATTTTATTGCCGCTAATTTGTTACTATTGACTAACTAAAATTATATGTCTGCTAATTCAATGTATCTGTTGTAAAAATGTTTTCTGCTTACTGAAATTTTCACTTTACTGCTAGTGATCCGGAAATTAGCTTCACAAAGCTAGACTTGGAGATCGAAAGAAAAAATGCTTTAGCAGTGTTTTAATTGTTTTTTTTAGCTTTACGTCAACTTGCAGTTGGCATACACTCCTGCATCTAGTTTTAGTTATTGTAGTCTAGTGTTTATAAATGACAAGATATTGGAAACGCTTACTGGATCTGAATATTGTAGTCATGCACAATTTGGAACAATTTGTTTTGTGTTTTACACCTATATTATAAGTATGTTATATAGATGTTAGTTGGATTGTTCTGGTTCTTTTTCTTTAAAACGTTCATTGCTTAATAGCTTGATTGAGACAATTAAGCTTTTAACTTATGATATTTAAACAGTGTATGTGGGGTTTTTTCTTTGTCTGAGGAAGCGTGGTTGCACCACGCTGAAAGCGCTTACCGTTACCCACTGTTTTATGGATTTTATGGATTAAAGGAGTTTTTTATATTTATGCTACGTTTATTTGGCTGCTTCATGGACTTTTAACTACAATTGTGCTATTTATTCAACTGCCTTTTGGACATTTAAAAGCATTTCAAGTGATACATTACTGCATCGTGGTAGAGATCAGGTTACTGTTTCTACAGTTACTTTCTTATATTGTGTTTCCTGATCTCCTTAAGTCGCAGTTGCCTCTTGTGTTTTTTTGGACTTTTCATAGTGTGTGGTGACTGCTCTACACGATGGATACCCAGGTGGTGGAACTTGATTACAGGCCGGAGTCGAGGGATAATATACACATACCAGATGGACTGTTGCATCGGGTTTCAAACCCTTTATTGGCTCTAGAGCTTGGTGAGTTCTCTAATGAATCTACATTACTTATACCTGAAGAGAATGTTGCTGAATTTAATTTAACTGCTAAAGACTTTGAAGACAAGTTATTTTACTGCAAAGATATGCCTGGCAGAGGCAACATCTTGAGGCTTCTTTACATCATCGCATTGTCCCTAGAGGAATGCGTGTTTTTTGCATGCCGTCTTATGGTAGTCACCATCCTACACTTCTTAAAAAGTGGCAGGACTTAAACATAGAACAGGGCTTTAGATATATGTCCCTGCTCAATGAATACTTCTTACCACTTGAAACTGAATTGCGTAAAGAAATTGACTGTATGCATAAAAACCTGTGTGAAAAATATAAATCTGACTTTGCTAAAAAGAAATTACAAGCTATATTTTCACAAGTTAGCTCCTTCAGTGACAAATTGAAACAGATTAAACTTAAAAAGCTACAAAGAGACTTCAACGATTTTCAAACTGGTCAGATTTTTGTTTGGCCGAGACACAATAACTCTCAGACTTCTGAACAGCGACAGGCCTTACCAATAAGCCGAGATACTGAAGGAGTACACACTGATGATTTTGTCTCCCCTAGTGAAACCCCTGCTTTACCTCCTTTGTCTACTATAGGGGCCAATGCCCCCACCTCTACTGGAGTTGAACTTTTAAACTTCACAGGATCTTCTGCTACCCCTCCACCAAATCAGCAAGCATTTGTTGATACACATCGACCTAATCAACTAGGGGCTAGATCCAAAAACACTCAAGAAGTAGGTCGTTTTTTACCCTACCCGATAAAACAGAAATTTCAAGGGAGAGGACGTTCACAAAGCAGAGGCCCCAGAAAGCGGAAAATGTCAGAAGAGAAGTATGGAGTGACAAGGAGACAAAGAATGTGACTGATCTTTTTGTTAATTTATCTGATTATGTTATGGACTCATTTGATGCCAGTTTAATCAATAAGGGCCTCAATTTCATTCCTGCTCAATGCAGTAAATTGACTGATGTATTATGTGATTTACGTGTCTTTTGTAGGTCCGTAGCCATAAAAATGTTTTTTAAAAAAGATTCAACTGAACAAAAAAGTGACTCAAAGTATGTTGACCCCATGACTCTGAAATGTAAAAGTAATTTTCCCCCCCCTTTATGTTCGAACCTTGAATGCTTTTTAAAAGCCTGTGAAAAGGATTTTTATGTCTTGTTTTCTAGTCATAAAAATAAGATAGCATATGTAAATCTAACCACTAAAGAAATGGACTCACTTAAGAAATTTAAACAAGTCCCAGATTTAATCTTTAGACCTGCTGATAAAGGAGGTGGTACTATCATTATGAACAAGGCTGATTACACTTCGTTAATGCTTAATATGCTATCTGATGAAGACACTTATAGAAATATTTCTCAAAAAGATATTAATTCCATAGTGTCAAATGTGCATGCTACTTTACATGACTTGCTTATGTGTAGGCAGATAACGCCAGAACTTTATAGTTATTTATTTATAGAATTTCCAACTGTTCCAATAATAAAAGGCCTAGCCAAAATACATAAACAAGTTAAACCTTTACCTCTTAGGCCTATTGTTTCAGGTAGCAACTGGGTTACTGCTACAATCTCGACTGTCTTAGAGAAATTTCTCAGGCCCATAGTGGATGGAGTCTCAACTATTTTAAAAGACACTTATCATTTGTTAGATAATCTGAATAGTTTGACTCTTGACATCATGAATAAGGAGTATCTGCTTATAACTCTTGACGTAAAAAATCTCTTTACCTCCATTCCCAATGACTTGGGTCTGGAAGCTATAAGAGAACTATTAGTCAGAGATACTAATTTCTCAAATGATAAAATAATTTTGATTTGTCAACTACTCGACTTAGTACTCAATAATAATCTCTTCAATTTTGATGGTCAATCATATTTGCAAACATGGGGTGTAGCTATGGGCACCCCATGTGCAAATACCTACGCAAACCTGGTAGTATTAAACTGGGAAAAGGAATTCCTTTTCAATAACACTTTATTTGAAAAGGTTATATTCTACAGACGGTTTGTGGATGACGTCCTTTTAATTTGGGAAGGTACTTTAGCTGAGTTTAAACTATTCTTGCAGTTGTTAGAGACGACCACCACATATCTAAGATTCACAATGGAAACCTCTAAGGAATGTGTAAATTTCTTGGATGTCTCTTTGACTATTAATGAACATGGTAAAGTAGTTTCTTCCATCTTTAGAAAGCCAACTTGGGCAAATACACTACTTCAATTCAATAGTATGCACCCAAGGCACACATTTCCTGGCATTGTCAAGAGTCAGTTCATTAGATTGACAAGATTGTGTCATGACAGAGTAACCCTTGAACAAGAAATCAATAAAATGGAACTTCTTTTTCTTAATAGAGGTTATGATTTTAAACTAGTTGACACTATTAAAAATGAAATTTTGTATCCATCAGAGTCAGACTTATATCCACCTAAGAAGCCCAACTTTTACAGGCCTAAAAGTTCAGGAAAACTATCTAGGATTCCATATATCACGAAATACACCAGTGATGTAAAGAGTCTGGAAAGAGTCATTTGCAGAAATTGGAACATTTTAATAACTGATACGTTAATATCTAGTTTAGTAGGTATCCATCCCACCTTTGTTTATAAAAACTGCCCCAATATGAAGCAGTTATTGTGTAAGGATAATAAATCAATACTGAGAGACACTACATTGAATACAGGAACAGTTCCCTGTGGCAAATGTAATAGATGCATTAACATCTGCACTGATATAATATTTACTCATCCTTCCTTGGATTTTACCTTTTGTTTTAATACACCAGCTACTTGTAGCTCAAAAAATCTGGTCTACTTAGCTACGTGTACAAAATGCACTGCTTTCTATATAGGCCTCACGAAAAGAAGGCTAGCTGATCGTATCTATAATCACTTATATGAAATTAAGAAAGTATCAGATACAAATGCCTTAGCACAACATATAAAAGACCATAGAGACCATACATTTGTATTTAGAGTATTAGAATTGGTGCGTTTAAATGTTAGAGGGGGAGATGACTCTAATAGTTTAGCCTTAGCAGAGCTTAGGTGGATACTGAAGTTTAATGCGCATAATTTTCCTGGTCTCAACACTTTTGTGTCCATTAAGCCTATTCTGAACATTAGGAAACGTTAAAATAATGGTAAATGTTGTATAACTGGAAGTCTATAATACTTTATAACATATTTATATATTTCTTACAGATTTTTAATTTTCATACTCTTTAATAACAAATTTGAATATTATTTATAGCTGACAAATGAATTAATAAATTAAACTGTATATATTTATATTTATATATATTTTTTTGTTAAATAGTATATATTCATATATCTTGTTTTATTATACTTTTGCACATCCTATTATACTTTTGCACATCCTTTTATATACATTTTTTATACACTTCCCTAAAGTTGGAAGGTTATGGTCATCAGTACATAACCTTTTATAAAAATTTTTTATTATATATATACATATATATTTTTATTATATATATACATATATATATTTTTTGACCTCTTTAGGCTATAATGGTATTAATAGACAATAGATACAGATATTACCTTAAATAATTTAAATATAAATAATTTAAATATAAATAATTTAAATATCATTTCAAACATAAATTTTGTTGCTATAAGTTATATTAAAGAAAGAAATAATTTAATCTACTTAAAATTTAAAAGTTTTTTATATGGTATATCTTATTATATGTTATATATTACTTAATAGTCATATAGTTCATATTTAGGCTTTAGAATTTACAGTTATTGATATTAACTTTATTCATTTATTTATATCAATTTTCATGTTCATTCATGTTTGTATATATACTATCCATGAAGCATTTTTAACAATTCATTTTTATTTTATTATTTTATTACTTTATGTAATGACATTTTATATCTTTAGTACACATATATATGTACATTTTTTCATATCATAATAATAATATATTATTTAGTTTAAAAAAACCTATATACACATCAAGAAAAAATTTTTTAGGTAAAAAAACTTTTTAGGTATAAATCATGTGTTAGGTATTTTTATATTTCATTTCAATCATTATTTATCTGCCGTTTATTACTTTGGATTTACTGCTTAACTCCTTTTCCGGACGTTAGTATATAGCTCTGAGGAAACATGCTCAGTTTAAGTGGCGGTTGCATTATAAACTTCCGCCTTTAACAGCATTGAAATTATATTCTGCAGTGGCATGCCGTAATTATAGTTTTATTTAAATAGTTTTATGCATAAGGTTTTAGTCAGTCAGCACGCTTATGTTTTGTCAGTTTGTTAGCTTATTTAGCTTACATTGTTTACATTTATAGTCCAGCAGTTAGATTAGTTAAAGTAACTTTGACTTCAGCTGCGTTTTAAGTTGTCGGCTTTTGGAAATATTTTATTGCCGCTAATTTGTTACTATTGACTAACTAAAATTATATGTCTGCTAATTCAATGTATCTGTTGTAAAAATGTTTTCTGCTTACTGAAATCTTTACTTTACTGCTAGTGATCCGGAATTTAGCTTCACAAAGCTGGACTTGGAGACCGAAAAGAAAAATGTTTTAGCAGTACCTTAATTGATTTCTTCAGTTTTACGTCAACTTGCAGTTGACATTCACTCCTGCATCTAGTTTTAGTTATTGTAGTCTAGTGTTTACAAATGACATGATATTGGAAACGTTTACTGGATCTGAATGTTAGTAGTCATGCACGATTTGGAACAATTTGTCTTGTGTTTTAAATCTATATTATAAGTATGTTATATAGATGCTAGCTGGGTTGTTCTTGTTCTTTTTCTTTAAAGCGTTCATTGCTAAATAGCTTAATTGAGACAATTAAGCTTTTAACTTATGATATTTAAACAGTGTATGTGGGGTTTTTTCTTTGTCTGAGGAAGCGTGGTTGCACCCACGCGAAAGCGCTTACCGTTACCCACTGTTTTATGGATTTCATGGATTAAAGGAGTTTTTTATATTTATGCTACGTTTATTTGGCTGCTTCATGGACTTTTAACTACAATTGTGCTATTTATTCAACTGCCTTTTGGACATTTAAAAGCATTTCAAGTGATACATTACTGCATCGTGGTAGAGATCAGGTTACTGTTTCTACAGTTCCTTTGCATAAATATTATACCATATCAGATCTCTCTTACTTTCCCATGTCCATATTTCTTTTTTATATCTTTCAAAAGTCTCTAGATTTTATTTATATTTTCTCACTTCCTCAGGGGCTTTTTTCCAAATGGCTCACAGTTTCTTGGTTTATATAATATTTTTCATAAATCTGTTGTATTAATGAACACATTTTTATTTGAAACTTCTGAAAGTTTTTCTTGAAGTATTTTTCTTTCCTCTAATTTCTCTCACTTTTTTGCATATCTTCTGTCTAGAAATTCTGGGCTTCTCACAAAATAGTTAACAATAAATAATTTCTTTCTTATTCTCAATAGTTCACTCTATCATCTTCATGGCTCTTTTTGGCCTATCAGTTTTTCTGACTTTTGTGGACTGCTCCTGCCTTCTGCAATGGGGTGGCCACCATCAACATGGCTACTGTTAGTGACAGGTGACAGAGGAGTAGACTTACTGTTGATAGTAATGAGGCTATCCTGTCTGCTGGAAAAAAAAAAAAAACGGGCATCTTCTGAATAATGTCCAAGTGGCAGCATGTGACTATAAGACTTTTAAGAGGATTCCAACTGGGATGTCATAGTGTTCAGTGATTTCCCAAGGATGGACAAAGCTGAAGTATGCAGTCTCTTGCATGTTGTACTGACTCTAATTCTGGAGATGAGCAGCCAGTTGGAAAAGAAAGTTCTGAATTGATAATGACAGAGTCTCAAACAGAAAGGAAGGAACTTCTTGGAAGTTTTGGCTGTAATTATGTCACTGGGGGAACAGCACCACTTTACTAACCCTGTACCTAACACCTTACCTACAAAAAATCCCTTTCTGTGAAATTACCACTACAAGAGACAACTTGTGACATTCACTAAAAAGATACATACATACACAAACTCTATCCTTATCCCCTAACCCCCAAACACACAATCTATCCCCTTACCAAACCTAATCCACAATCACACTCACGGACACACTGACATCTATTGAAACCCTAAGCACCTCTTTCAGTAACACAGATGTTCAACAGTTAGAACATTTGGAAAATGAACTAACCTGTAATTTACTGAACACATGCATGTTCAATAAATTGCAGAGGAACCATACATCTACACAGATACATATATGGAAGGCGATACCTTTTGTCAATGCAACTTGGTCAACAAAAGTAGCAGCTTAGATGATTCTTGGGGTTGTGGAATTTGTCTGTTCCCAAGAACTGTGCAATCTGACTGTTTGAATATATAACTAGCAGGGGGTGTGGGGGTGCAGGGGGGCTTCTTTTCTTTTTTAATTTTATTTTAAGGTTTTTGCATGATCTGAGACCGATGCTTGGCACACGGATAGTAGAGTTTCGATGTGCACTTTGATATACGGACACACGCGTGCAATGGAAAGCTGCAACTAAGCCCTGCTTGATCTGAGATAACTTTAAAGATAGAGTACACAAGAGTAAAACACTGTACAGATACCAAGAAGGATAGTTCTTTTAATTCATTTACCATCAAGAAACTATTGTATTTGTTTTTTTTTTCTGACTGTAGCTGCTTTCTGTAGTTAAAAGTGTTTTTGTCTTGTATGCTATAAATTTATCTTGTCAGAACAGAGATTTCATGGCGTGCTGAGCAACTACTAATACTACATATAAAATAAAGTGGAGTTCTGACTGGATAGTGGCTCCAAATTGCCTGCTGTATGTGCCATCATGATCTATTTGGCTGGGATGCTGTCAATTGCACAACAATGCTACTTCGGCATTTCAAATGAGACCACTCGATTCTGGAATTTACCTAAACCAACTGTCTCTCTACTAGCAAGGAAGAGATTACATTTGACTTTTTTAATTCATTTACCATCAAAAGGCTACTATACTTATTTCTTGCTCACCATAACAGCTAGCATGCCTAGAGTGTTTCTGTTCTATGAAATGGAAGTTTATCTTATGACAGACGATAAATTTGCTTGTGTGCTGGATATTTACTAACACAAGGCATAGACGATAAAAAGAAACTCTGGCTGCTAGCTGTTTTCTGGTTTACTTAAACTGTTCTGTTATGTGCACCAACAATCTCTACTTGGCTAAGCTGCTATGAGCTATGTTTTGCTCAGCAGTGGGGCACAATATGCTCACTAGTCGCAGGTTGTTGGCACTGAACCTTGACTATAGCTCAGTGCTTTTTTTAATGCCACCCTAACCTTGAGCTGCTATTCCCCTTCTATCTGCTTAGCTGTCTATCCCTTCCCACAGCACGTATTAGGGGCATTGTGCTACTCCACACTGTGATCTCCAATTTGCAGTACCACTGCATAAAGCTCTGCTATCCACTGCTGCTCTTACATGTACACATTTCATAGTACTGCAACCCCTTATGAAGTTTTGGGGCAACACTGAACATCTCATCACAGACCAAGTTCTGAATAAAACCATTACAAATATAATCAGTCAGACTGAGCCTGAAAAACCTCTACCACTACTCCTATAGATTTTTCTGAGTAGTTTGTGGATAATTTAACTGTGTAAAAGTTCCCCATAGTATTTTACTCTACATAGGACCAGAAAAATCCAGTTCAACTTCTGAACAGGTTGAGGATAATCCAATTTGTATAGCAAGCACTTTAACTTAACACTTCACTTCTTCAGTTGATGGCATTCCTCTTGTTAAATAGTTTAATTCAATTTTATTATAAATCCCTCTGACACCATAACTGACTTAAATTGGTGGCATCAACATGTCAGTCTCTCTAAGCAGCTTATTACATACCTACCACCCAACTACTGTGCATTGGACACACTACCACGGGACTGCAGTTTGCACTTACATTTGTTGCAAGCCTATTATTAGCATTAGGCATACTGAGGCAGTGTACAAACTACCTCATGCCAACTGACAACCATTTATATTTATTACATACAGATTCTACATTAGAGGTGCAAATACTTGCTACTTCTGGAAGCTAACCTCTCACCAACCAACACTCCCTGTACCCCCATGTTGTCAGCACCCATAGGTGATTCAGACCTACATGCCACTCACCAAAAAATAAGCCTTCTTACTCCAGGGTACTGAAGAGATCTCTCTTTAAGCCACAAAGTCCTCTGAAGAATAAACTTGACATATTAAATCATCAGCAACATAGAGACACTTCACCATCCACCACACACACTGCTAGGAGTCAAGGTGGCACTCCTGAGTACCTAAGGACCCCAGGCCAGCATAGTAATAGGTGACTCCATAGTAACACAGATTTAACACTCACCAGGCTGAGCAAGGAAAGACCAACAGTGAGTTGCACTCAAGGCTGGTATATGATTTGTCTGAACAGCATTCTATGTTCATCAAAAATGATGCCACAGTACCTAAACACATTAATAATTGATTTCAATATCTGGGGTCCAATAGTTGTCAACCTGGAAAGAGAGAAAGTCAACAGTCCCAAACATTTCACAAAGGATGGCCTGCACATCTCCCCTCAAGGCTTCTGGATATTGGCAAAGACTCTCTCTGTCCATAATGTCTTTATTAGGCAATACAACCTTGGTATAGCTAGAAAATTAAACAATCCTAATCAGGGCACACTAAAAGTTGCACTGCTCAATGTTAGAAGCCTCAATAAAAACTGTCCCCATTAGAACCTTTCCTTTCCATTAAAAGTATGGATATGTTAGCGTCAGTGGTGCAACAGATAGAATGCTCAGTTTTGGTGAAGAAGACTGTTGGTTCTATTTCTGCACCAGGTAGAGCGATTACTGACACTGCAGTGCAACATAAGGGTTGTGCTGCACTCCTGAGTGTGCCATCCTTCAGATGAGATGCTAAGGGGAGGCCTCATCTACTTGAGTTGGTGGCACCTATTGAAAACAGCAGGGGTCCTCGATTTACATACAAAAAGAAACTCTTATTTACATATTTATAATTTTCCTTACATTCATACTAAATTGCTGAGCCTATTAAACTCCTACTCCTTTTCAGTAACCATTACCGGATATTACTTAATAGTGTTGCTAAAATCTATTTACCATTAAACATAATTTCATTTATTCTTTAATTTCATAAAAAGTTATTTTATGTCATATGCCCCGGGATTCATGAAGCTTGCGCCAGGCGCAGGCGGTATAACACCAAATATGGCCAGCGAGCGATTCAGGTACGATCCAATTCCATGTGCACTACCAGCGTATGCCAGATCTGCGCAGCTCTTGGCTCATGTATGCTAATCACCCCATGCACAGTAGTGCAGCATGCAAATGAAGGTACATAGCGATTCATGAAGTGGTGCAGGCGTAGCCTAAGCATACAGAAATGTAAACCAAAAAAAAAAACAGTTTACATTTTTCCAAACAGAACATCAGAGCCATGAAAGCGGACCAAACTTACATATTACAAAGTTAACATATGCCAATGGCTAAATATACAGCCAATGGCATAAAAAAAACACGCACAACACATAAAAAATAACATTTAATGTCACGGCCACACTAACGCAAAGGACAACCGCAGGGCATGTGTGCGCAAACGGGAACACAAGGAAAATATATACAGATGTCATAAAATTGCAATGTAACAGAAATAATGATTTCGCCATAATAGTCGATGGTATGCATGCTACACCACAACCAAGGTGCAAGGGTTGCTAAGAGTCTGTGACAGTGTTCGGCGCGCTAACTATGAATTAGTAGTCAATGCCATGCAAATGAGGCAAGTAATACTGAATCGCAAACATCCTGCCGGCCTAAGGATGTACCATACGGAGCAGCGGTACAACACGAGGAGTGGCCTGGAGGTATACATGACATCAGCAGTGGGGTGTGCCACCATAGCTGTAAGCACATTGGAGCACTGCTAATCCGGGTTGCCCATTGCTAAGCAAAGCAGCAGAATAGGGGTGTGGATGTAGCCATAGCTTTGCTTAGCTGAGAGCACACATGGTGACCGAAAGTGCATGAGTACTTGGATGAAAATGCACTCAAAACCCAGTAAATGGCTGCGCGTGGTGCGCACCACAGTTAAAACAAGAAGGTTAAGGGGAGACAATAAGGAAATGCTGCAGTAGGGTAACTGGAGTACAGCTGAGTAATTAACACCTATTAACTCACATTGGGCCATTGATGGTAGCTAACTAGGCTGCTAGTAGCAACCTGCAAAACAGGATAGGGGAGGTGCCGGATTGCAAAGAAAAGAGAACTGTCACCGCAAAGCAAACCTGCAGTAGATCGGCTATAGAACACATTTTGCAACACAATCCTGGGTTGGGAAAGTACAAAACAAGAAAGAAGGCTGCTGGATGCATGCCTGACAATGGGAGGGGAATCGTTATGAAAAGTGAAGGCAAGAGGTGATCCACGGCAGCTAAATGTAATTCAACACCAAAGGCACCACAATAGCAGTACCTGTGGTAAAACACATAAGAAAGATACCCTGCAGCTCTGATTGTACATACACACCCTATGACATCATCAGTGTCTAAAGCACAATAGTATAAAGTGTGAAGACACCTCGCACACACTCGTGTATTCCCAAACACTGCACCATCGGTGTAAACAGATGGGGAACTTTTACAATGTACTTGTTGGGAGCTGCCATAGCTGTGATTCATCACCATGTGTTGGAGACTGAAGGTGATGTGAAGGATGATGCCTACAACCACTTCAGGCCTCGGAGGAGGAGAGTGCTCAGACCAAGAGTAACCTACCAGGGGCTAGATGATCTGGAGGTAGTAGAGCGTTACAGGGTGGACAGGGACATCATACAGCAAATCGTTGAGCTGTGCTGGCCATGCCTCAGAGTCAGAAACAGAGTGGAACCCATCCCAGTGGACACGAAGGTATGTGTAAGCTTGAGAATACTAGCCACAGGTACCTTTCAAAGGCCAACTGGAGATATCATAGGGATCTCACAGGCATCAGCATCCAGGGTACTCCACCAGTTCCTGGATGCCATGTTACCACATGCCAATGAGCATATATTCTTCCCGCGAACTCAGGAGGAGTTGGCCAGCAATATGCGCCTCTTCCATCATGTGGCAGACTACCCGGTGGTACTGGGTGCAATAGACTGCATGCACATACATATCAAGTCACCACCCGGTGAGCATGGTTGGTGCTACATAAACCGCAAGGGATACCACTCCATCAACTGCCAGGTCATGTGCAATGCCCAGGGCATTATCATGGATGTGTGTGCTGGCAGCCCTGGAAGCTACCATCTGGCATGTCTCACAGTTGTACCAGGTATTTGTCAGGGAGGACATCCCATATGGCCACCTTGTGGGGGATGTTGGCTATGCACTGGTGCCGTGGATGATGACTCCCATCAGAAATGCACACACACCCATGCAAGAACGCCATAATGAGGCACACGCACAAACAAGAATCATCATAGAGCGTGCGTTTGGGATGCTAAAATCACGGTTCCGTTGCCTGGACATATCTGGTGGAGCCTTGCAGTACTCTCCAGGCATGTATGCCCACATCTTCATAGTATGAGCCATGCTACATAATATGATCCTGCGGAAACAGCTGCAGCAGGGACATAATGGTGAAGGCCCTCACAGCCCACCGCAATTGCCAAGGGCATCACAGGCACAGAGGGATTAAGACCACGAACACCCTGTGCCAGCCCCAGTAGCCAGATGGAGGTGTGCCCAATATGCCCATGCCTTGGCAAAGAGGGAACGTATAGCACATACACTGACAGTCTAGGCCCCTACGGACTAACACACTTCTCCACCTGCACACACAGTAAAATGGATGGTACACACACACGACCACCTGTAAATTGTCATGTAGAGGTGGTCTACTGTGTGTATCCTACATAGGCAGCCCTCAACTATTGCACACACAACAGCTAATGGTACAATGTAAGTCAACACCTGAACAGTAAATCAAGCTAACAGCATGTGTTGATACTGTATGTATAGGTTCCTAGGTACATGCCTGATTGTCAGAGGCCAATCATCAGCCTAGCCAAAGTGTGCCTGCTGTCGCCACCCCATTGATTAACTAACTGTCCCTCTGTGGAGCAGAGCCAAATGCGGGATCCCTGGGGTGTAACCACTGTTCCCCACCCACTCTGAAAGGATTCCCTGGTGTGTTAATGAGGGGCTCCATATAATGTAATCAGGGATGTAGTTCCAAAGCATGGGGAGTACCCATAACAGGTATCTGTCACCCCAGCATTCTCCAGTTATGGTTGTGGCAAGGTGTAGCACATTACAGTGTGTGGCTCACTGTGACATGGATTCCCATAGCTGGAGCATATCCATTAAGCATCACTTGGACATACCATTAATAGGTATCATCCATATGTAAACTAACTGAGTTACACATTCAGCCATAGTACAGTCCACATACTAAACACCATAACACTTGTACATATCCCAGATGCCCAAGTGGTAAAGCCACTGACTGTCTCGTGCATGTTCCTGGTTCCATGACCTACAAGGGCTGTTACGTAATTCTGATGTCCCGAATAATGGATGTTGGATGCAGGTCATTAGAGCACGTTTAAGCACATGTTAGCGGGTTTATGCACCAGCAAGTGCCGGTAAGTGTAGTTTAAACATGACTACACGGATATGTGCAAAACAGGTCTAAGCTTTACTGAATATTGCGCAGATCAAGGGCAAAGCTGGCCAGAACTGTTGAAATCTGTGTCATTCACCCTCGTACTAATAGTGCCTGCTCTGAGAGGTAAAACGACCACTGCCAGGAGTAGAACATGAAACCATGTACACAATCACCTACCACTAAGCTACCTGAGATGTACCAACCACAGGTGTGTATTGTGACAGGTTAAAACACACAAGGGCAGAGTTCGGAAAATAGTATACACTGCCATGTACCCAACGAAAGGTGTGCTTTCTCTCTCTCTCTCTCTCTCTCTCTATATATATATATATATAATATAGAGATAGAAATGGTGATAGATATATGTCGATATATACGGATATACATATATATGAAAATATATAGATAGGTTAACAACATGTACACAACCATGGAGGTACATATAAATAGGATAGTACCAAATACCGAATGCTTTACATACTGACACGCGTAATCATGAGGCTTAAAGACCGAAAGACCACAGTACCAGAACACGAGAACTGCAAGTACTATTATCACGATGTTAAGGGACATTTAGTTAGTGCTTCTGGTGCTGCGGTCCAGGTAGGTACTGTGTTTAAGTGTGTTTATGATTGCTGTAGTGTGTGTAAGTGTGTTCTGAGTGCAGTGTGTGTTTCCGTGGGACTGTAATGTGTGTGTGTTTGCTTCGTGTGTCTGTTCGTGCTATCTCGGAGGTAGATTATTACAGTAGGTGTGGTGTGGGGGGGCGCAGCCACCCACATGGGGTGTGTATGGGGCATGGCCACCTGGCCATACTTAGTGTAGGATGGTTTGTTTGGATGTGATGGGTAGCAGTGTGTTTGTATGTGCGTGTGTGTGTGTTCTGTGTTTGTGTTAGTTCAGGGAGTTTGACTGTTGCGAGTTTGAGTGTTCAGTATTCTGGGGTTTGGGAGTCTGTGAACGGTAATGTGGTTGTTGGAAGTGTGTGCATTCCTGAATCCGTGCGTATGCCATATACAGCAGTTGAAGTCTTCAAATATGTGCACAACATGGACCATAGCAATCACACATTCCGCCACGACCTAACATTATGAACAAAAGATATGGAGACTATATTATAGCAATAACACATGCCTGGGTGTGGGTAATGCTGGATTTACCCATGGTTGTCTTTGTTTGGCCACTCGTGCTTCGCCCTCGTGAACAAACCATACCAACTGCGGGTAAATTCACCATTACACACACCTAGGCATGGGTCATTGCTATAATACACTATTACAAATATGTGCTATGGACATGAGCTAAACATGGGGTTACCACCTGTCCCACCTTGCGAGGGCCAGTCTCTCTATGTGCGGCAGTGTCCTGACCAAAATGAATACAAATACTAATGTCCTACAATCACGAGACGTTCTGCATGTTCCATAGTTAATGTAATGGTTGCATAAAATAGTCATCTGCATCTAACATACCTACATGTAACAAGAAACAGGATAGGCAAGTACACCGCTACAAGAATATAAGCTTTTATATACGCATATATGTAAAGTTCTATACTTTGTACTGACCGTGGGTATGTGTCGGCCTCTAAAATCTGATGTGTGTCCTGCAAATGTCCCACTATGGACATTTGAAAAGGTGGCAACCCAAGCCAAAGAGGTTCAGTCACCAACACAACTCCAATGAGTGCAAATATCTGTGACAGAAATACACGAGACAGCTTTCATGTAGCAACATTTCATTACATACCGATGTATTTCCGAAGGGATTGAAGGACCAACATCACCTGCATACTATATAGGAACCAATTAACAATGGCTTAATGAATAAGCCTGCAATAAGTCTACTAAATGATAGGTCTTCAATTAGGGAAGCAGCCCTCACACACATATGGAATATGTATAAATGCAGTTCCTACACACCTTCATCTGCTATGTATACCCACCTACATCTCCCCTACTCCCGAAACAATGGCAATATAGACTGTAATAACATCACAAACATCCACTCACTCTATGACATCTGCAGAAGTCTCAACATACCTTGTGAGAGAGACACTATAATGGCCCTATGTGAAATTGCTGCTGTTGTACAATGGAACAGACGCCGATGTTACAGGATTTGTTTGCAATAATTCTGTATCAGACGGCTGATATTAGAGCTACACTCACATGTAGAACTACATCCTCTAGCCTTTACACACAATCCACAGGGGCCACAAAGTTAAAATATCTCTGTCTCTCTCCATATAGCTGTTGCAATTCATCACAAACAACACATCCAGGCAGTCTTCCTCGAAGGTAGGGCAAAGGGACAACGCCCAAGTGGAGTATGCAATTATACCCCATGTTGCCATGTAATTGGCTAATGGAGTAGTTGCACAGCCGATGTGCATGTAATCATCTACTCCGGAACACCAATTGGTGGCAGGATATCACGTTACTGGTATCTACGTATAAAAGGATGGCTTGTCATACATTCAAACCGTATGTACATACGAGAAAACCGTTAAAACAGAAAAGGAATAGGACTGATATTATCGTCAACTCGGACTACTAAGAAGGTATGTAGAACACTCAGTATGTTAGTGTATGTAGTGCCTGTTCTGTATTAATGAAAGTGTACGCAATGCATATAGTGGGAAAAGGTATTATGTAGTGATGTATTGTTGAGCATAGTAATGCTCATAGAAATTGTGTGTACTGCTCTGGGCCACAAGGTAAACACCTCATACACCACAAGGGATGCTACATAAGGACTTTAAACACAACAATTCCACTCCAGCTGCTGTCAGCGGCAGGGTTTGTCCAACAAGTACGTGCCATAACAGGGGATAGTATATGTTGATATACTGTAACAGTAGGCATATGTATGGGCGTATAACTGAGAATAACATGTCTAAGGTGGTCCTGCTGTGCAATTATGATTTGCATTACGGGACATTGTTGCAAAAATGTGAAATGTACAGTATTGTAGGTAGATATGTCTAACATTTTACATAGCATTACTGTTATATTATGCAAACATCAGGTATGTCTATTGGCATGTACAATACACAATAACAGGATACATATGACTTGTAGTCACCAGACAGTGTATCAGCATGATAGCTAATTGAAATGGAAGAGCTAGTCAATTATCCATGCACAAAGGACATGTAATAGCTTCATAGGTTCATAGTTAGGTACTATGCTGTCTGTCCAAGTCCATTCGTAAGCCTAACTACAGTGTTTTCACTTGCGGCACCTCCCTAGGTTAGTGCCCTGTGCCTGTGAACAGCAGAGCCATTCATTTCCTGCACCTCTGTACAGCAGAGCCACTGCAGTGATCCCTGACGTACATGTCTGTCTCCCATCCACCCATCGAGGTATCTCTTGAAGAATGCTAGTGAGGGTCCCTGCCTGATGTACATAGGAATCATGTTCCAAAGCATGGTGAATGTCCGGGTCAGGAATGTATCCCTCCAGCACGTCCTAGTCATCTTTGCATTTAGGTACATATCCCAGAGCATGTGGCTCTCAGTGGCTTTTGCTTATGTGGAGCATATCCATCAATATTGTTCTGGACATGGGCCTTGTATGTTCAGCAGAGATCACCTCTGAGTAAGCAGTATGCAAATGAGTACAATTGGGGTTTCTGTAGTTGGGCTGTATACGTCATCCTTCAGAGGTCAGTAATCCTCTTGGTGTGGTAATGTTGTGGTATTTAAAGCCGCTGCTGTTGTCTCATAAGGTACATCCCAAATGGGGTGTTGTACCCTTTAATGTGTTTAATAAGTCATGAGTAGAGAGGTACAATGGCTGCCTTTGTTCTGGCTACAAACCCATTACAGATTAGGGTAGCCACATAGAAGGATATCCACGCTGCCTGGGCAATATGGTTATCAAAGGAGTGGGTGCTATCTACTTGGATTCTAAGATCCCTTATTATGTCTTATGTATGTAGGGGACTACCACCTATGTGATCGTCAGCGGGTGATTGGTGTAATCCAAAGGGGATGTCTATGCATCTTGTGGCATGTAGCTTGAGGCCACGTTATTGACATCAGGTATCCATCCCAGTGACACCCTTATGCAGGGTGTCTGTATCAGCTGGTGAATCAATCACGGCCCCTAGTTTGCAGTCGTCTGCAAACCTATTCAGGGTAAGTCCTTCTGTGCTAGCCTGTACCTCAGAGAAGCATATACCGAACATGAGGGGCCCTATGACCGAGGACTGGGGGATGCCAATTGTAACTGATTTACAGTAGGAACTAGGGTATGCTACCCTCACTGTGTGGGTTCTGTCTGTGAGCCACTTTGCATAACATCTCGTGACGTAGGGATTGATGTGCAGGTGGATGTGTATGTTGACAATACCAGAATGGGGAACGGTGTTGAAAGCCTTTGAGAGGACAAGGTAGGCTGTGTGGACCACCTTACCCTCATCTACTGCCTTGGTAACTGTCTCAAAGGACTCCACCAGGTTTAGGAATCATGGTCTGGCAATAACAAATCCAAACTGGGTGGGATCAAAGGTTTGGAGGCCACCAATGTCTCTGTGAATGAGATCCATGATGATGTGCTCCATAGCCTTGCAGAACAGCCTAGTCAGGCGTATAGGGCAATAGTTCCCCTGGTCCGTTGTGGTGCCACCTTTGTGGAGTGTGATAACTGTTGCTGTGCGCCATTCAGGGGCCACAATGCCTGATGCAAGGCTATTAGTGTATTTGGTGCCCAAATGGGGAGCCATTTCGTTCTGAAGTTTGTGTAAATCGCAGCCTGGGATGTTGTACGGTCACATGGAATCTGTGTTCCTGGCTTTAGCGAGTGCAGCTTTGAACTGTATAGTTGTGACTGCAGGGACTCTGCATTGTTCCTGTAGAGATTTGGGCCCTTTAGGGTGTGAGAAGGGTGTAAAGTTAGCACTGAATCTGCCAGGATGTTGCCAATATCAGTCGGTTCTGTAATGTTCGTGCCTAACTGCTGTATGTCAGAGCAGATGTGGGTATCACCATAGAGAGTAGTGTCATACCTCTAGAATGCTTCGTGGTAGTCCTTGGAATGAGTCACAGTAATGTTTACGTAGCTAGCTTTGGAGGATGTGATAAGGCATCACAGATTCCTACTGAGGCTGACCAGGGAGCTACCCCACTCATGGGATTGTACTCTACTTTGCAACAGTCTCCTCCTCCTGTTGTACATTATGTCCATGGCAGTGGACCACTAGAGTGGCGTCCGTGTTTTGGTGGGTACCATCTTGGCTCTGTTTGGGATAGCATGATCCATGCAGTCGTGTAAGTGCTAATTAAGTGCAGTTGTGTATGATTCAGCGGTTGTAACTGTATTGCCCATCTGCACGTGTGTCATGACGTTTACTACTGCTGTCATAAGAAACCTGAAGTTGGCTTTGTAGAAATATTGTACTGTGTTTTCCGTAAAGGGTGTGGTGCCGGGATGTGGATAACAAGGGTGATTAGCGTACGTTCGGATCTGACCAACGAGGGGATAATCCCAGGTGTGGAACACCAGTCACATGTTGGTAATGTCCAGGTCTAGGATATTGTTGGCCCTGGTGGTGGTGTGGATAGGTTGATCCAGCCGATTGGAGGTTATGAATCCCAGAAAGCATTGGCCTAATGTGTCGGTACATGAGTAGGTATCCCAGTTAATGGTGGGGTAGTGTCAGTCGCACATCAGTAGTTTCTGTTTGAACCCTACTTTCCAGTACACCAAGAAGTGAGGACCGTTAACCGTGGGGTATGGTGTGGAATCTGTAGCAAGTTACAATTTGTATAGCAGTTATGGCCACAGTCAGTTGGACTTGGATTACCTCTGATGCATTGTGCTAAGCAACCAGCCTGGAGGTGTGTATATTCTTGGGAAATATGGACACACCTCCGCCATGGGTGTTCCAGTCCTGGTTACATGACTGAAAGGTGTGGTCTGAGTAATAGCCTGTTAGTGCAGGGGTGCTCTCAGGAGCCTAGAAGCAGGTCCCAGTCACTGCAGAGATATCGAAGTGGTCCATTACAAGGAGTGCCTCGGGTGAATGCGTTTGACATAAAAAATGTCAAGCATTGAGTAGCATTACCCTCAAGTTTTGCTTGCCTGTTCTTGTTATGGTGGTGAATATGTTATTTGAACCGTGCCTAAAACAGGCACTATAGGAGCAGCAAGAGCCTTAGACGTTATCCATAATCCCAGGGCTGACAGGTGCAGGCCATCTGTGCCAAAGCATCGTGTTCTGTCGACCATGTCATTCAAAGCAGACAGATACTGGATACCCCTGGAATGACACCAGAAGCATAGCCAACTGTAGAAGTGAATAATCCAGTCCTTGCACTGCGTTATCAGTCTGGACGAATGCGGAATGCTTCTCAGGGCTAGGGCGATACCTGCCTGAGCTACAAGATAGGAGAGCTATTCCATGTCTCTGTACATGTAGCCCAGGAAGTTACATCTCAGGGCATTCACACTAACATGGAGAATGACACAGTCATATTGCACCTGTTGAGGAGTGACCTGAGTGCATAGGTTATGTTGCGGATCCTGTTACCCAACAGCCAGCTGAATGTGACTATCACCTTGTGTAGCCTGCTGAGTGGGACATCAGTGTGACTGCCTATGGAGTCACCTATGGCTAGTGTGTTGGGTACGTTATATCACCCTATTGGCTGTAGTTGATGGGCACACTGAGTCTGTGGACTATAAGTAATTGGCGTTGTGTTGGGTGATGGGGGCTGCCTGCGTTTCTGCTTTGAAGTTCTCTGTTGCCTAGACAGAGTAGTATTGAGAGGCTCTGCAAATGTTGTAGTCTTACTATGTGTGGCCTGTGGTGGTGGATATCTAGTGAGACTATGTGATGAGTGTGGTGTGGTGCAAACGTTTAACATCCGCACATGATTGTCAGGTTCAGTCTGGGTTAGAGAGAGCTTTACCTCCAGCATGTCTACATATGTCCATCTCCCACAGGTTGCAGTGTTGTATGTTAGGAGGGGAGCATTGATCGTGTACACGAGACAATTTCTATATTGCCTCATGATACCCATATTTATCATATAGACAGGCGATGACACTGGGAACTGACACTTGGACATGCCTGAATATTTAACTATTTCCCACTAGATATGTGAGGAAAGTGTGTACAACAGCTGTTTTACTCTAAGCAAGTGGAAAATGTAAGTACAAACAGTGTTTACCTGTAGGAAATGAGGAGGATTGAGTGCTATAGTAATTAGTAGCTCATGAAGTGCTTACATGTTCTGAACAAGTGCTGAACATGAATAAGCAATACAGATAGGGTGTCGGATAACATAAACACACTGCCCCCCCCCCAACAGGGACACAATCACATATCCATGAACACTACAGTAACCCCTGTAACTATAACTATGATGGTACAAGGTGCACTCAGGCTGCATGTAACCTGTCCACATCCCTGGTTTTATCATACACATATGGCAAAACAGTTTGCTCTACACATACACATCATGTAAAACATAGCTTCGTCAGTCTGTGAAAACACTGAATGGTGCACACCAACAGTTATCACAACCCACAAAGTGGAGACACCACTCATAATGGGAGGCACTGCACTATTACCCCTGCTGAGTCTGGTCTGAAAGTCCATGAACCTTAATCAACATATATGTTGTTAGCAGTACAGATGTAGATGACAGTACGGATGATTTCATACTGCATATCATACCTGTGACAGGTCATAGGACATCATCACCCATACTGTGTTCCACCTACACTCAGTATACTAGATGTACCTTTGTATGTCACAGGAGTGTTCTGCCAGTGGGCTGTTGACAGAACCAACACTACAAAAGGTGTCTGAGTGATATGTGCATATCACACCAGTGGCAGCTACAGTAAAAAAGGGTTAATTTGTTGTACTCCCCCTCATTGTAGCTCATACCACACAGACAAATGGGAGGCATCTGCGTATGTAAGTATGTGAATGGCTATGACCTAGGAGCAATAGCTGACTCAGTGTTGTGGACAACATACAGAATGGGCTTTGTGGGTGAGGTGTGTGACATATGTGCACAATCTGACAGCTGCATTTTGCATTGTCACCGCTAGGTTAATAATCCTGTACCCATGAACTACCACCTAGGCAGCGGTCAACATAATGGACACTGTGTGCAAGGGATGCTGCTGTGCAGTTTACCTCCCTGAGCTAGTGACGTCACCAAGCCTATTAGGTAGTCATAAGAGACAACACTAGTCATGACAGGGTGCCATCCATGAGCATGGAGATCATTGTACAGCCATACTCATCACTCAAGTGACCAATATCGGATCACATATCACCTTTAAGGGGTATTGCCATGTTTGGATGGGTGACACCAGCCTTCACAATCCTCATCTCCACTATGTAGCATGATGCCTACCCTGCATAAAGACATGTCCAACACTGTGATGTTGGACATGCTACACGTACAAATCCTAATCTGAAATACATATGTCATGGACATCCACCTTCATAGTACAAGGATCGCCACATGCTGGACAGATCCCTGTGCCATACACGTTACATACTCCTGCTATACTATGCAACCCTGTCCAGCAAAGCTGCACATTTCACCTCTGTCTGACATGGTGTGATGACCGCATGGTAGATGTATCATTAACCGTCTGGATCAGTTATGTGGCACTGCTTCACCTGGTGCTGGAAACATGGCTGTCAGCTACAGCTAGAAAACCTTACATCCTACACTCATACATGGCCCAGAGCATACAGACTACTACATGACCTTGGCCGTACATGCTATAGTTGATAACCATCCCTGCAAATACCATCCGGCTAGCCATTGTCCCATGTGTATCACATGTGCAACACAGGCGATACGTGACAGGATGTTGAACTGCTGTACAGTGCCGTGTAGATGTATATGGCAAAACACATGCATGTAAAGGCTTCCACGTGCATGTCTGCATTGTCACAGGTCATGTTCGTTAAGGCAGTGTATGTGTTGATATGTGACATATACACAGCATCAAGGTCGACAGCATTAATATTCATAGGTTGGTACTAGACTATCGGCTCTAAGGCCTATGCAAGCCTAGCCATAACAATTCCCTGGATATTTCTTTCCACAATATTTACTTCTCTGGGCCCCTGTCTAGCAGGGAGACTGACGTGATCCCCAGGGTGAATTTCCTATCTCCCATCCAATCATCAAGGTTCCTTTTGAAGAGGGCTAGTGAGGCGCTCTGCTTGACATGTATGGGCAGGCTATTCCAGAGTATGGGGAGTCTCTGGGTCAGGAACCTATCCCTCCAGCATGTTTTGTTCATTGTGATGATAAGGTTTAGATCCCTGGAGCGTGTGGCTCTGAGGGATTGTGATTTCTTTAAGTGGAGCATGTCCAACAGCTCAGGGTTTGACATGGCCTTGTATGTTAAGCAGAGATCACCTCTGAGTAGACGATATGCCACAGAGTACAGCTGGAGTTTTTTTTTTAGACTGTCAGCATATTGCATCTGCTTTAGGCCTGTGATTCTTTTAGTGAGGTATTTCTGTGGCCTTTCCAGCTGTTGGAGATGTCTTGTGAGGTACATACCAAATGGGGCATTATACTCTATAATGGGTCTAATGAGGGATGAGTACAGTGGGACAATGACCTCCTTTTTTCTGTATGAAAAGCCCTTAGTGATGAGGTGTGCCACATAGAAGGATTTCCTGACTGTTGTGGCGATGTGGTTATCGAAAGTGAGACCACTGTCCACCTGTGTCCCTAAGTCTCTCATCACACTTTCGATATTTAGTGTCCTGCCACCTATGTGGTAATTCATGGGTACATGTTTTTTTCCAAAGGGGATAACTATACTTTTCTTGGCATTAAGCTTGAGCCCATGGCTCTGGCACCAGGCATCTGTTTCTGTAAGGCCCTTTTGTAGAATATCCACATCATTTGGGGATTCAATAATGGCTCCCAGTTTGCAGTCATCTGCAAAATTTGTTAGCCAGAGTCCCTTAGTGTTGGCCTGTACTTCAGAGAAGTAGATGCCAAACAAGAGTGGTCCCAGGACTGAACCCTGAGGTACTCCACTTGTCACTTGTCTGGAGCTGGATTTGGAGTCGGCTACTTTTACAGTCTGGGTTCTGTCAGTAGGCCAGTTGGTCACCCATCAAGTGACGTAGGGATTTATGCCCAGCTTAGTAAGTTTATCTATGATTCCAGAATGGGGGATGGTGTTGAAGGCCTTGGCGAGGTCCAGATAGGCTGTGTGAACCGCCTTACCCTCTTCCACAGCTCTGGAGACTGATTTGAAGAAGTCAATCAGATTCAGGAGACAAGATCGGCCCTTCACAAACCCAAACTGGGTGGGGTCCAGTGTTTGAAGGTTGCCAATGTCTTTGTTTATAAGTTCCATGATAATGCGTTCCATGCCCTTGCAGATCAGGCTTGTCAGACTGATGGGGCGGTAGTTCCCGGGATCCAAGGCGGATCCTCCCTTGTGGAGCGGGATAACTGTAGCTGTATGCCACTCAGTGGGCACAAAGCCTGAGGTGAGGCTATGATTAAACATGACACTTAGGTGAGGTGCCAGTTCATTTTGTAGTTCATGTAGTACACAACCTGGGATGCCATCTGGTCCCATGGATGCTGCATTCTTAGCTTTGGTGAGTGCGGTTTCTACCTGTGTGGCCGTGATTATCGGAATTTGGCAATCTTTTGGTATTGAGATGGGCCCTTTAGGGGGTGAGAGGGGGTGAAGTTCGTACTAAATCGATCTGCCAGGATATTGGCAATATCCTTGGGATCAGTATATTTAATGTCATTCTGTTGTAGCTCAGAGCAGATCTGAGCATTGTCATTTAGATTCTTGACATAACTATAGAATGCCTTGTGGTTGTCTTTGGAATCTTTGGCAATTTTATTTTCATAACTAGCTTTTGAGGATTTTATGAGGGATCTTAGCTTCTTACTAAGGCTGGTGAGGGAGTTTTTTGCATCCTGGGATTTTCCTCTTTTCTGCAACAGTTTCTTCCTTCTGTTGTATAGTTTTTTTATAGCAGGGGACCACCAGATTGGCTTCCTTTTTTTGGAGAAGAGCATCTTGGTTCGATTTGGGATGGCACGATTCATGCATGAGTGGATGTGCTCGTACAGTGCCTTAGTGTAGAATTCTGCAGTCAAACTTCCAGATCCTGTCTGTGAGGGTGTTGTGAAGTTTGTCACTTCTGACTTCAGTAGCATGAAGTTGGCTTTGGAGAAGTTTTTTAAGGAGGTTTCCTTACTGGGGGGTGGGGGTGGGATAATGGATGTCAAGGGTGATTTGCTTATGGTCAGACCTGACCAATGAGGAGGTGACCACTGGTGTGGAGCATCTATCTCCCATGTTGGTAATGACCAGGTCTGGGATTTTGGAGCCCCTGGTGGGGGCAATGGATTAGTTGATCCAGGGCTTTGGAATTTATGAATTCCAAGAACCGTTGGGAAAAGGAGTTGGTACCCGAGTAGTTTTCCCAATTAATGGCAGGGTAGTTGAAATCACCCAATATTAGGGTGTTTGGTTGTATCTTAATATTTTCCAGTATGTTTAGAAAGGTGTAGTGAGAATCTTGGGGCATGGTGGGGGGTCTGTAGCAAGTTACAATTTGGATTGCAGTCTTACCTAGTGTTAGTTGCACCTGGAGAATTTCAGATGCATTGTGTTGGGCAACTAGCCTGGAGGAGTGAATATCCTTGGTAAATATGGACACTCCTCCACCTTTAGTGTTTCGGTCTTGGTTTTGTGGCCGAAATGTGTGGTAAGAATTGTAGCCTGGTATTGCAGGGGTGCTCTCAGGAGCCTTGAACCAGGTCTCAGTTACTGCACAGATATCGATGTTCTCCATTTTTAGGAGTAACTCGAGAGAGTGCATTTTGAGGTTTAGACTTCTAACATTGAGTAGCATTACCTACAGATTTTGCATGCTTGTATCTGTTACGATGGTGGTTTTATCCTTTGAACCTTGCCTAAAAAAGGTACTATAGGGGTGGCAAGAGCTTTAGCCAGTAACCTGAATCCCAGGGGTGACAGGTGCAGACCATCTCTGGCAAAGCATCGTGGTTTGTCGATCATGTCTTCCCAGGCAGACAAATACTGGATCCCCTTTGAATGACACCAGAAGCTTAGTCAATTGTTGAAGTCAATCATTTTGTCCTTATATTGTGGTATCATTCTGGACGAAGGCAGGATGCTACTCAGGGCTAGGGTCATACCTGCCTGGGTCACATGATCCATGAGCTCTTCCATGTCTCTTTTCATGTAGTCCAGGGAGTTACATCTCAAGTTATTCACTCCAGCATGGACAATGACAGAGTCATATTTGTACTTGTTGTGGAGTGACTTGAGTGCATGTGTTATGTGGCGGATCCTGACACCCAACAGGCAGCTGACTGTAATTTTCTCCTTGTTCAGCCTGGTGAGTGGGACATCAGTGTGCCTGACTATAGAGTCACCTATGACTAAAGTGCTGGGAACATTGTCTTGTCTTAGGGGCTGTTGTTGGGTGGCACACTGGTGTTGTGAGCTATGTGTCACTTTGGTTGTGACTGGTGTTTGTTTGCGTTTTGGCTTCAGAGGTCCTTGTTGCTTGGGCAGGTTAATGTTAAGGGCCTCCGCATATGTGGGTTTAGTGTTGCTGTGTGTGGGTGTTGATGGTGTGGGTTTTGAAGGGCTATGAGTTGCTTGAGGTGTAATACAGGTGTTAACCTTCTCCTCTTGACTGTCTAGCACAATCTTGGCCGGAGAGAGCTTTGCTTCCATTTTGGCTATGTATGTGCATCTCTCGCAGGTTGTAGTGTTGGGTGGTAGGAGGAGAGGATTGTCTGTGTACATGAGGCAGTTGCCGCATTGCCCCAGTATGCCCAGATTCACCAGGTGGAGAGGAGAAATCACCGGAAGCTGACCCTTGGACATGCCTGTTCAGGTGCTTTTTTGTAAAGTTTAAGAGCTGTTTTCCCTTACCTTTGCAAGGTACTTTGCAATTATAGGCTGTCTAGTACCTATGATTAATTTCTCCTTATTGACAAGGAGAGCTGAGTGCTTGTATCAGTTTCAGGCTTCCTAGTTCTTTCCAGCAGGTTCTAAAGCAAGTGCTAATCACAGGGGTTCAGATTTTAGTGCTACTACTGAGAAACCAGCTAGTTCTAAGAGAAAATGTGAAGAGCAGACTTTCTGGCACCTGAAATAGTTTAACTTTAGCCTCACAGTGCTGCACGATGTGAAAAATGTGCAAACACACGCGTTTTTAAGCCAGAAAATTGAAAGGGATAAAAATTAGCCGAAAAAAGGCTAATACAATTACAATTTCAGAGCTGGAAACCACTCCTCTAGCATTAGATAGGCAGTACAATGCTCACCAGTCCCACTGGTAGGCAGAAGGACTTCCCTCTACCACAGAAAGGTCTGGATAGCTCTGAGCACAGAACATCCAGGCATGTGCTGATAGGTAAGAACACCAGTACAGGCAAACAGACATGCCCACATCAAGACAGCATCCACATGGAGTATGAGCAATGTAATCAGGTGACACACATATATGGTGATAATATCCAATCCCCATTGGGTGTCACATGTGTGACACAAACATGTCAGTGGTGTCAGTGTCATGAAGATTTGCAAAGACAACTGTTCATATGTACTAATTGTAATACACATGTATGTGCAGCTGTATCTCTGTGCATCTCTGAGATACTGTGACCTGTCTCCATCATTATGTCTTCCAGATATGCCTCGAGCAAGGTTCCCAGCCTATACCCGCTTGGAGGATGAGGCCCTTATACCTTACCTCCAAGACAACTATGATGTCTTGTTTAGCCATGTGCCACACCATGCACAGCAGCGTGATGACCTGTGGCAGGAACTTCGCAGGAGGGTTAATGATGTGGGTGGCCATAACCGCACATACCAGCAGGTGCACAGACACTGCACGGACCTGATCAGACGTGCGAAAAAGCATTCAAATGCAATCGCCAGGGAACAAGGTGCAACAGGTGGTGGGCCACCAACCCAGCCCCTACTCACACATACTGAGGAGCTACTGGTCAACCTGGGGACACCATCAGAACAGCATCCACAAACCCTAGCTGCCATCGTGGAGGTGGGTGTCTCTCAACCACAGAGCCTGGAGTTGCCTGGTAAGTCACTACTGCACATATAACTAAGTTGCATGTGTCACTGTACAATATGTAATGTAACATCATATGCAAGGCATGTATACACACATGCTGCATACTATAGTATGCTACTCTGTGTATGCACACATGTGCATACTCCATAGTATATCCTATTGTACTGGCGAATGTGTTAACATGCACATTGCACCCTGTAGCTGTCATACAGTCATGGATAATAATCATACTGCTGTGTCACCCCTATATAGGTACCTCTGGCATTCCGCAGAGACAGCAGGCCATTGCAGGTGAGACAGTTATAAGTATCAGGCATGTTAATGCACAGATCTAGTCACCATGTGGCCAGTTAACACATGTACACAATGTATGTTCCGGTCACAATATACAGGTCGCATCTTTAATCCATCACACTGGCTACCCATGTGCAATACCTACAAACTAATTGAAACACCGACATGAAACCACAGAAACTTTCATTGCTAGATGTGTGTACAGCTGTGCATACAACGGTGGAGGTGTTCAATGTAGGAATATGTACTATACATCAGAACTACACATGTGGGCTACACAAACAGTACTACACAGTGAGCTGGAGTATGGGCAGCCCACAGGATTCACCATTGTGGAATTTGCCCCTGCAATGAGTGCACACATTGTGATGTGCCATCGGACATGCCCATGACATGTAGTGGTCCGGCTGCAACATTGTCTCATTATCCCATAAGAAACTCAGTTTATTGAAGTAACAATGAAAATAACGCTGGTAATCTAAAATACGTTTTCGATCGACTATCTTCATCAGAATGAACATAAAACACTTAATTGACATCCTAACTAGTTATATACCCTGTCCAATTAACAAAACAATACAATTAATTGTCAATTGGTAAAGATAATTTAAACCTAGCAAGCAATCTTTCTAAAACTCATACAAACAGCCTAGTACTAACCATAACTAATATAAAAATAATTAAACAAAGTATTTGTATTACTAAATTGTGTATAATAAACATACTTAATTTAAAAACATTCTTAATAGTGTTATTACAGATTAAAAACACTCTAATTATAAAACTATTGCTCTGTTTGCAATGCAAAATGTATATTTATGCAATATATGGAAAATGTTGACATCTAGTGGCTTAATTGTGTAAATGCAAAGAATAGCTTACAATTTTGCTGATCTAAGTTTTAAAACTGGCTTAATAGACAAATAGTCTTTGGAAGCTAGGAATAAAACACTTATTAGCAGAGGTACATTCAATTGCAACAGCTATGGCATTGTATATTTAGTAACATGCAACTTTTGCACCTCTTTTTATGTGGGAAAAACAGAAAGGAAATTGAGATGTCGCATTTATGAACATTTGTATGAAATCAAAAAACAGAATATGAAGAATGCATTGTTTAGACATCAAATTTCTTGCCCACAAGCAGTTTTTTCTTTCTTTGTGTTGGACTCTGTACCCAAGGATATAAGGGGTGGATTATGTGAAGATAAATTGGAATATAAAGAGTTATACTGGCAAATAGTATTAGATTGTAATAAATTTCCAGGTTTAAATGACTATTTGTCTATTAAGCCAGTTTTAAAACTTAGATCAGCAAAATTGTGAGCTATTCTTTGCATTTACACAATTAAGCCACTAGATGTCAACATTTTCCATATATTGCATAAATATACATTTTGCATTGCAAACAGAGCAATAGTTTTATAATTAGAGTGTTTTTAATCTGTAATAACACTATTAAGAATGTTTTTAAATTAAGTATGTTTATTATACACAATTTAGTAATACAAATACTTTGTTTAATTATTTTTATATTAGTTATGGTTAGTACTAGGCTGTTTGTATGAGTTTTAGAAAGATTGCTTGCTAGGTTTAAATTATCTTTACCAATTGACAATCAATTGTATTGTTTTGTTAATTGGACAGGGTATATAACTAGTTAGGATGTCAATTAAGTGTTTTATGTTCATTCTGATGAAGATAGTCAATCGAAAACATATTTTGGATTACCAGCGTTATTTTCATTGTTACTTCAATAAACTGAGTTTCTGGTGGAGTGCGAGCTTCCATTGTGGTGTCCTTGGCAAATTTAGCAGTTGTTACTAGTTTTATTCAATTTGCCTTCATCTCTTTTGTGGTTTCATTATCCCATAAAACATACCCCACATACCAAACATACAACCCTTTGTCTGCATAACCTTATGGTCAGTGGAATATCTGACATGTATGGGTGTATGTCATATGGGACAACACAGACATGCGAGATAGATTGCCATCACAACTGTTTGGACAATACATGTTCACACATGGCCATGGAGGATGGCCAGAGACATGTAGCAACACACAGTAGATGTGATGTGTTTGTATGTACACCCTGTTGTACATTGGCTATCATGGTCCAACTACAGCCTTTGTTGAATGGTTATATTGCAGATGTGGAGCACTGGACATCCTACATGCCTGTGCACAGCTTGTGGAGGCATCACTTAATTCGACCACATAAGATGCGTTGAACATCATGACTGTGTCACAGCATGACAGTAGTCACCTGTACAGCATCCACATACATACACAGACCACCACATCGGGCCACAGATACAGTACATTTCCCTTGCTGCTGTTGGACATCACTGTCAGCCGTGCACCTCGTGTGTGTGTGTGGTACACAAATGTCATGTGGGACATGGTGTATTGACAAGTCTGCCATGTGTGGACATGGTTGCCAGGCAGCTAAGATATGTCAGCAGATGTGCAGAGGTGTCATCCGTATGTCCTTCGGTGACCTGTCACACATTACACATCATGGTTTAGTGTGTATACACCTCAGTGACGTGGGTCACAATCCACAGTATATATGTACTGTGTATGCACACAGTCATGGCTATGCACTGTGTGTGTAATCCACACTGTATAGCAATAGAGACGCCTCATGATTCCATGCAATGGCACTGTCTGTACTTCACACTGTATAGCAATATAGATGCCTCATAATACCCTTCAATGGTCATGCACATCTGCTAAAAGTGCATTTTATCTGTAGGGCATACAGACAACACTGCAATGTGACACCATTACACCACTGTACATGTGTCAGGACACCATTGTGTCAAACATGTATGCATGTCAATGCACACGTCAGCAGATTACATGTCATACAGTTTAATGTCAAGGTCATGTGTACTGTTAACCTGTGCTGGTCCACATGGTGTAACACAGGGATGCATGCTTACTACCATGATTGTGTGAAATGCATGGCTTCTGCTATGACACATGCTTGCTGTTGTGTGCAACCCAGGGATGTATAACTACCACTATTATTGTCGGAGCTGCATGCCGTCTGCTGTATATCACACGCATGTTGCATGCCTTCTGTCAAATCACATGCATGGTGTGTGTGTGTCTGTATTGTAATGTAGAGTCTTTGTTTGCCTTCACAGGTGATGTAGGTGCATTACCCTCCTGCGGTCCATCTGATGTTAGTTTCCCCACAGACTCTAGAAGTGATGATGAACATATGCTTGAGGCACAGGCAGGCTTGTCAGGGGCTGAATCTGTGCCATTGGTTGCCATTCCATCTATATCCCCCTCATCCCCACACACAGTTCTCATGCCAACACATACCCCATCACCAGTGGCCACAGAGGAAGGACAGTTAGCGTGTGGTAGCTTGGAACAGGAACGTGTGGTGGCTACAGAAGGCATTTATTCACACCAGGGTGTCAGTCAAATGACTGGAGATGTGCCACACAGGTATGTGGCCAGTGATGCTCGTAGGATGACTTCTGGCCGACATGCCCCTGCAGGACAGAGCGCAGCAGCTGGTGTCACCAGATGCAGGTTTCAGACTATAATGGCGACACAGGCACGTGCTGAACTGCAGAACAAAGAAGGGCAGAGGCTTCAGAGGGCTGCTATCCGTTCTTTAAATGACAACATCCAGGCATTGGCAAATGCTGAACAGCAGATTGCTGATGTTTTTGGACAGACGATTGGGTGACATGGTTAGAATCCTTGACTGTGGCATGACAATCGGCGAGTGTGAGCTGTCTGTGCTGGAACATAGGAGTGAGGCGTACGGCACGTGGACGTAGGCCAGCTACATCACCTGGTGCAGGTCTACGTGAATGAGCTACCTCACATGCCCGCTCCCATAGTGGCGGTAGCAGTAGTGCAGCTGGTGCTGCGCTGTCCACAGCAGGCCACGTGGACGTGGCCCTGGATGGTCCCAATGGGGACACGGTTCCAGTGGACATGTCATCAGACAGTACCCAATCTGTACCTCTGCCTGGTAGTGCTCGTGCAACCCCTGGCAGGCACAGGTCACATGTCTGTGGCCGGACACCGTGAGCTGTAAATCCGGGTCTGTACAGTCTGGAGCTGTCAATAATACCCCTGTGTGGGCCAGACACATGGCAGAACTGTGTGCACACATACACGCACACACCAGAAACATCTGTAGGGCACCGCAACACTCACATGCATAACAACCACACATGGCTAATTAGATCACAGGCCCTAACCCACACACATGATGTCATCCACTGGCGCAGCCTAGGCCCCTAGCAAACATTATCACCCTGTGCATATGATGATGCCTGTGCCGCATCCTTGTCATCCACACCATCGGTGCAGGGACATGCTCATATGGTCTGATGCACAGGGTGAACAGAATAGGGAGATAAGTGTAGATTACAATTGTTGTGTACTGTTGACACGCAACAGACATACCATGTAGTACAGGTTTAGAATGCGTTGTTTTCTGTTCACAGTATGTGTCTTGGTAACAACAGTAACAGCATGTTGGTAATGATGTCCTGCTTCCCTCCTTCAGGTCTAATTGCACGTGCCATTGAGTACCAGTGTTTTCAGTTTTCCATGTGTAAATATGGACTACTCACAGGCATTTATGGCAATACCAGCATGCTATATGTAGCTTCAACCTCACTGTTAGAAAGGCTGAAATTCCAAAGATGTCTACACATCTACTGATCCAGGAGCATGTGAGCTGTGTACTAAGCTAGAGACGTGACATCCATGCTGGTTGACATCACAGGTACAGTTACATGGGCCGGGGAGTTAACATAGTGGTCTAGCTGATGACAAAGGCAGAGGCCTGTTGATAGCTTGAGGCCTCACTGTGTAGCAGTAATACACATTCACATTACAGGATGAGAACACACTACTACTACACACACACACGCACAGGTATTTGCACACATGTATTCAGACACAGTAACACGCCCACACTCACGGGGTCAATGACATTAACACACACACACTTGATAGTGTTGAGGTGAGGACCCCTGCCTATGTGGTAATCACCATTACAGTACTGTGCACCCACATGATGCGACACAGAGAATGAACGTGTACAGATAGTCAGTAATGCCTAAGATCAAAGGCATCAACAGGGTAGTAGATTGCATCACCTGGAGGGGTTAGGGGTCTTATCTGTTCACTATGGTAACATACATCCTCACTCCATGAATCAGACAGTCATACATACATACACACACACTGTGGAGTCCACAATTGAATGCACCTATGTCATGTACATACAGATAGCTCACATGTGTGTGATACATACCCCACCCCTGCCTATGTCTTGCTTTCTACACTGCAGTATGTACAAATCTCTACAACAGTGTACAGGGGTGTGCAACAATTGGGATGTATTCCCCACCATATGTGGCATATATGGACACACAAGCAAACACACATGGCAGTACTGTGAATCAAACACCTGCTATCTTATGATACGCATGACAGACATGCAGCAGTATCGCCCGCATTACAATGTGTACCGATGCTACCTTTGGCAATTGTGCTGATATATGCACACGGGAGGTCTTAAGTGTTACAAGTGTCAAGTGACTTACAGTCAGTGACACCCTGACTGCTGTGTAGGTTGTATGTCTTCCCCTTCAATTAACAGAAACATAGCTTAGTGTTTGCACATGTTATGATAGGACAGCTTGTGACACACCTGTGAGCTGTCTTCAGCAAACATCTATCTGCAAAGTTGGCCCACCACTTTATGTCCACACATCCGTCCATACCTGATGTACATCTTTCCGTACTGTCAGTATTTCATCATATACAGTTGGCAATGATGGGGCTGCATTGCAACTGCATGTTGTAGTAAGACACACATCACCTGCAAACATCAGTTAGTGCACACGCATGGTAGCTGAATGCACACCACTACATGTACATGTGTGTAGGTCCTACATTCCTGTCATTTAGCCATGTTTGTAGGCATTGCAATTGGTAGACATGTGTGATGACATACATGAAACATGGACTGTTGTATGATATGATAATTGTCATGGGTAACCAGTACAGACAGAATGTTAACTCAGTCAACATTGCTATCACACCTTATGCACTGTCAGCATTCAACAGCCATGGACCTATCTTCCCATGTGCATGTGTGTAATTGCTGTAGCCACCTGTCTGCACGAAGGACAGCAACAGCTATGCTATGTACATATGTGTTGTGTGTGTGGGGCATGTACATATCCACGGCAGGTACATGTATGTCATATCCAAACAGGTGTGTGTTTACTGGTGTACAGCAACAGTCATCTGTTACAGCTGTATATGACCCAGGGCCCCTGTTATGTGTACAGCCGACCTGGTTATGAACAGTGGTATCATTGCATTGCATAACACATGATGCAACTGTGTCAGTACACGGGTAGCCTGCACAGTTGCTGTAGAGCTAGGTACAGTCCACTGGTCATGGGTCACATGATGTTGTACTAATATATGTTCTGCCACATGTATGGATGTGTGTTGCTGGTCCAAGGACATGATGATGTGTGAGGGCTACATCCTAGAATGTGGCTTTTGACACTGTGATCTGCACCTGACACATCTGTGATGGCTTTTGAAAGTGTAGTGGTCAGTACATGTGAGTGGCCTTAATGTACGTGGGGACACCATCACCTGGAGCGGTCCGTAACAGTGTTATGGCCCACATGTCTGTATCCGAGGTATACGGTGGTAGTGCTATTGTGCACAACTGAGCCTTCAGCCAGGTGTTCCTCACTGCACAGATGTCAGTATTCCCCATTGTTGGATCTAGATTGGCAGCTGTGATTATAAACGCTAGACATCTAGCACTGTTTAGCATACACATACAATGCAGTTGTCCTCTAGGTGTCAGGGTGTTAACCTGGTCTCAGGACATTCGTCTATGAATGGCACTATATGGGCGAAGTATCCACTCCTGGCAGGACATCACCACGGGTGGTATGTGTGCCAGGTTTAGATTGGTACATCTAAGGTGACAGACAGCAGCAGACGTTGTGTAGAAGACCGGTGTCAGATATATGTAGTGCTGCGTTCATGCTAACAATGACAACTACTGACACACTGTGCCCTTCCGTGTTTAGAATCAGAGTGCATACAAAACAGCCCTTTGCTACTAAGTGTGTGAGCATGCCCAGTATGATGTTGTGTAGATGGGCACATAGTGCATTCCAAACGGACGTGTGCTACTGTGTGAGCATGCCCAGTGACACCTTGTGCCTGTGTGTATGGGCATGACCATTGTAACCCTGTATAGCGATAGTGGTCGTCCAGGCAACAGATGGCCATACCCCACTTCAGGATGGATTCCTACATTGAACACACTGGTTCACAGGTATGTACATCGTAACTGCCAGCATCCATGTCGATGTCCGCATTCCTAGAAGGTCAAATTGACAGTCTTGAAAGGTGTAGTGTCTGTGGAGCGTCTCGTATCTACGTAGTGTTGTAATAGTGGTCCATAGATAGGCAGTTGGCCTGATCACACCATTGGTGTGTGTTTGTCTCCGTCTGCCTGGGGACAGAATAATGCTTTTACACTGCTCACACTCCATACATTCCCTATCGGCGTCTTTTCCACTGCTGATGATGTCACCCACCTAGAAGTATGCCTCTGGGAGTGCTGTGCCCCAGTAATCTCAGTAGCGCGTTCTGTAACTGCGTAATGCTATAGTGTGATAAGGTAGTTAGGTCTGTGTCCTAATCTCAGCCATGCCAACTGTGTGTTTCCGTCTGCCTGGGGACAGAATAATGCTTTTAGACTGCTCACACTCCATACAATCCCTATCGGCATCTTTTCCATTGCTGATGTCACCCACCTAGAAGTATGCCTCTGGGAGTACTGTGTCCCAGTAATCTCGGTAGCGCATTCTGTAACTGCGTAATGCTGTAGTGTGATAGAATAGACAGGTAGGTGTTCTATTCCAAGGCATGACAGGTGTTTGTGTTTGGCAGTCATATTCTGTGTGTTGGTATCTGTGAGTGGCTAGCTCCAGGATGTGTTGAGCGTGTTTTGTTGTTTTCCTATATAGTGTCCATAAATGTCACAATCGTCCAAGAGACAGGGTTGGCAAGACATACCATACATTCGCCAATAGGTCTGGTGAGTAAATGTCAGCAGCCCTAATCTTACCCTTAATACAGTCTGACCCATGTGACACAAGGAAACACACTTGCCTTGATAGTAACACCAGTACATAATGCAGGAGGCGCATGTGGTCTCCTTTTCATTCTTGTCAAATGCTTTGATGTCACGTGGTCCGCTGTTGTGATATATATTCTATATCTACGTATGTGTGTGCATATGTATATGTGTGTGTGTGTGTGTGTATGTGTGTGTGTGTTTGTGTATATATATATATATATATATATATATATATATATATATATATATATATATATAGATGTGTGTATATATATATATCTATATATATATATATATATATATATATATATATCTATATATATATATATATATATCTATATATATATATATATATATGTGGACATTAGCACACATAAATCTACATGATGGAATACAAGTCCTATACTGTTGAATGCCTGTGCTGGATGATCTGTACGTGATCACCTCGGATGTATGTATATCTGCCATGGCTTAGTGGTAAAGCACATCGACTGTGGTGTGCAGGGTCCTGGGTTCGAGGCGTGTAGAGACCGGTTATTTTGTTGCTGGGAAGAACACGGGACATCGAATATGGTGATAGTAAGGCACTTTTAACTAGTTGTGAGCGGATCTGCTCGACAGTAAACAGTGGTTATTATTTTGGAGGCTCAGTATGGGTCATGTAACTATGCATTAGAAGACAATACTATGCAAACGAGGTGGAGAATAGTGAATCCAGTGTATCCCCTGGATGTGATGCAGATCCCAAGAGTTATGTGTATAGATAGCTGGGTGCAGGACTCGAATATAGGTGAAAGCATGGGGGGGGGGTGTCAGGCATATTGTACGTACATTGGAGCCCTGTGTCTCGGGATTGCTCCTGCCTTAGCACGCCTAAACTAGGGGTGTGTCTACACCTGCCTAGTGCAATTGGGAGGGACAACAGCAGTAGGATAGTAGTCAAGGTGAACAAGCTGCGCAAACAGGTGATAATTAGCACAATCAGCAGATTACAGGCCCAGACCGGCCCAGAACACTGCGATAAAGTGAGCAAGCACCATACATATGGGTTTTTTCCACACTCTACACCACCGGTGTATACATGCGGGGAAATTTTACGAAATAATTCAACGAAATGAGAAGGTCTGCAGCAGGCAACATAGATCAACATGTGCAGGAGGCTGAGGGTGGTGAGGATGTGAATGCTGCCGAACAACCCTCAGTGAGGAGACAGAGAAGACTTTACAGACCCAGGGTAACCTACCAGGGGCTACATGAGCTGGAGATAGTGGAGCGCTATGGGGTGGACAGAGATATGCTACAGCAGATTGTTGAGTTGTGCCGGCCACACCTGACACATCGAACAGGCCGAGGGAAACCCATCCCAGTGGATACCAAGGTATGTGTAGGCCTAGGTATACTAGCCACAGGTACCTCCCAAAGCACAACTGGGGATATCATGGGGATCTCACAGGCATCTGCATCCAGAGTATTCCACCAGTTCCTAGATGCCATGTCATCACATGCCAGTGAGCACGTACATTTCCTAAACACACTTGAGGTGTTGACCAGCAATATGCGTCTCTTCCACCAAATGGCAGACTACCCTGGGGTAGTGGGTGCTATAGTCTGCACGCATGTACGCATCAAAGCACCACCCAGTGAGCAGGGTAGGGCCTACATTGACCACAGGGGCATCCCCTCCATCAACTGCCAGGTCGTATGCGATGCCCAGTGCATTATACTGAATGTGTGTGCTGGCTGCCCTGGAAGCTATAACGATTCCAATATATGGCATCTGACGCAGCTGTACCACACCTTTGCCAATATGGACATCCCCTATGGTCACCTAGTGGGGGATGCTGGGTACCCACTGGAGCCGTGGCTGATGACACCCATCAGAAATGCACACACACCTGAGCAACTACACCATAATGAGGCACACGCACAGGCAAGACATATAACTGAGCGTGTGTTTGGGATGCTCAGGTCACGGTTCCGGTGTCTGGACACATCCGGTGGAGCCTTGCAGTATTCACCAGCTACATGCACCCAAATTGTTATGGTATGCACTATGCTACACAATATGATCCTGCAGAAACAGTAGCAGCAGGAACAGCATGGGGCAGGGCCACACAGCCCCCCACCAATGCCAAGGCCTGTACAGGCACAGAGTGACATGGAGGAGAAACTACCTGAGCCAGACCCAGTAGGCGAAAGGAGGCGTGCCCAGTATGACCTGGCCTTGGCAAAGAGGCAATGCATAGCATATGCACTGACACAGTAGGTACCCAGAGAATGTCACCCTCTCTGACTCGCACAGACAGTAAAAGGGATGCCAAACATGACACTACCTGTGCTCAGCCATGTATAGGAAGTGCACTGTGTGCATCCGACATAGGCAGCCCTCCAGCACCATCCTCAGGTCTGGCACACCCTCAAGGTAAGTCAATCAACCTACCAACTGGCAGTTGTATTAGAATGCGTTTTTACCTGTAGCTATGGTATGGATGTGAGCATGCGAGGGAATTTGGTGGCCGAATGTTAGGGCAGCAGACAGTACACATCCATAGTGGCACCATGACATCTGTAGCACATACCGGGGTCACAATAGTAGCCAGTAGTACACAGGGTGTCCTAACCCACTGCGGGTTATGGGCTGAACATCATGTGTGTCCATACAGCCCACACAAGTCTCAAGCAGCTGGACTGGTGTAGACCAACACAGACAAATGCTGTACAATGGCCTCTGAATATGCCCAATGGATGACCCCCCCCCCCACAGACACACACAGACATACTACAGCAGGCCAGGCAGTTGGATGTAGGTTGTGAAGGCTAGGACATCTGAAACCAATATGTTGGTAATTAAGGCTAGGATCTGGAGTACACTGGTATGCCTCTAGCCAGCACATTAGGTAGGTCCACACACTGAAATGGAGTACCTGACATACCAGTACAGTAGTAGCAAAAGCGTACAACTGTCAGCTGTGCCCCCCTTCCAACGTACACATGTAACAGTCATGTGTGCTCCCCCCCTGGTGCTGTGTAGGAATGTGGATACAGTTGGATGCCCCCCCCATGCTGTGCAGAAATGTAGCAACAGTCAATGCCACATGACCGATGGATACCCTGCAGACACAGCATGCCACCTTGTCAGTGTACAACGCAGGGGTCGGCACCACAGTACTGACTACCTGGACATGTAACAAATGCGATCCAGTTGACCATACTGGAATTGCTCAAACACATGAAGGTATAATGGTAATGTCAGTCGACAACATGCGTAACGGTCATACTGGGCATGCTCACACACAAACACAAGACGGCCAGGTCTGCAAACACCAGTGGTCCGGGCATATCTGCTGATACATTGCTATACTGTTGGATGACTGTGCTGTATGGTATTGTGCGTGTGTGGTACTGTCTATTGTCTATTTGCCATGGTGTATTGGTAATTCAGATTAGCTGTGTGCGCAGGGTGTTGCTACCAACACTTGCAAAGGACGGATCTTTGTTTGCGGCCAGAACAAGGCCATTGGATACGGAGTGAGTAAGGCACATTGCAGCAGTTGGGAGTGGTTGTGTGTGGGTTTGCGCAGTGTTAAGCACTGCTGACCTCTGGTTACAGCTTCTTATACTTG
>NC_056727.1:568627447-568647447 GCF_019279795.1 Protopterus annectens | reverse complement strand
AACTGTTACATGAAATATGGTACATAGTTATTTCCTACAATCACAGGACATTTGCCATTGTATCATTCTTGGTCAGGTCACACCAACCCAAACAGGGACTGTCCCTCACAAAGTGGAACAGGAGGTACCCTGCTTACATCAGCGCCTTAATCACCCTATATCCAACTGCCACTATGCGAATGTGTAAAGTATATTTTCTCGATAATTCATGTGGGGAGACGTGCATCACGGGCAGGTGTTTGATCCCGGGTGGTAGGTTCTGCATGACCGGCTGGAGGCTGAGCAGTCTCGTGAACCACTACTGCACATACAACTTGTGTCCAGATGACTACAGGACTGGACATCGTGTCGTGATACCAAGTCTGATGTTTACACAGGATACTTATCCCATGAGGGATATCCAAAAATTGAACAAGCCAATAACCTTCGATTTTTTTGGATTTCCGAAAATGTGATAGGGTTTTACATGCAAGGGATACATAGTTTGCAACCCTGACATTGCCTACTAGATATGAGTAGTTGTCACTATGTGCAGATATGGCTGCGCCAAGCTAGCAGCCCGAGTATGGCTGGATTTGGTGGACGTTCAGGAATGGGGGGGGGGGGTTGTGTGTTGTAGAGGGGATGATGGGTATTCAATTATGCATCCAGGTGTGTTGTAGTTGGATGGCTCAGTTCCGTCCAGACCATTATGTGGGTATGTGCCGGTGACGTTTCTGTACATGTGTCTCGCACATTTTAATATTCATATGTATGTGTGATTGTGTTCTACAGTATGGCCTGTCAGGTTGTATTGTGGATGTGTATGTTTGTTCCTTGTGTTTCTTTCTGATTCACCCACTGCTCCCTCATACACCTCCAGTTCACCTATTGTGCATCCAACACGGTCTCCCCTTTGCGGATAATTACATTACCCATCCGCCCCACACCCATATTCCACACACTCCATCCATCCCTTCTCTGGTTAATGGCTCATGACACGGTCAAGGGAACACATTACATACACTACATATCTCTGGTACCTGTATGGTTGTGAGGACTACCCTAGCATTTTTCACCTTCCACATGCTGTACATCATGCACTTAGGTACATGCAAATACTTATCTTTCATGACATGGTAGGCCAGCGTAATACCCGTTCATCTTTGACCCATCCTGACAAGGACGGCTTGGACCGCAAATGGGCAGATTTTGGCCGAATGCTCTGACCATTGGTAGGGTTGCCACCTTTTCATATGGCCAGGATGGGATATATTCCAGACACATCAGATTTTACAGGCCAACACATACCCACAGTCAGTACAACGGATAGTACTTTTGTTTTATGCCTAAATGTAAGCTTATTGTAGCAGTTTAGATGCTCCTTCTGTTTCATTTACTTGCTTATTCGATTTCTTGTAACATGTAGGTATGTTACATACGGAAATAACTATTGTATGTGACTATTACATGAGAATGTGGGACATAATTATGTCATACGGTCGCAGGATATTTTACATTTATAATGGTTTTGGTATGGACACAACTGCCCAGATGGGTACTGTCCCTCACAATGTGGGACAGGTGGTAACCCTGACCATTGGCCTAGACTTCGCTATTGGAGGCGCGCTAACACGATGCTTTTCGCTTCCACTTGGTATAACTATCAACACTGCATTAGAATACGGGCACAGGGTTTTAAATGTCTTGTTTGAGGGATGGGGACTCAATATTCGGCTACGTGCATTTGTGTTTGCTTCTTATTTTTGTGTTTGCAAGAACTGTCTTGCATACTTTGCATACGTTCCAATATCCACGGACACTGACAGGTGTGATTACTATTGCAGGCAGGCTATAATATTCAGCATTTTAGGTTGCATGTAAACAGCCGGCATGTCCACGCCTCTGTGCAGTGCTTCGACATGCCCCATCACTCGCACACATTTCCTATGCACGTGGATGTGGTGGCAGCACGCCTTCATTAGTATGCATATGGCGCTACTGCGCCATCTGCACACCGCACGATCGGCGCAAGCCTAACGCCGGCCTTGCGCCGAGCTTCATGAATCCCAGGGATGGTTTATATCTACTCTTCAGATTATTTACTTCTATTCTTATCACATCCATATTTAATCATATCCATGCTTATTTTAATCCACTTTTTATATCCTCAAAAAAAGTCTTTATACACTTTTACCTTAACTTTTTTACATTTCAAAAACCCGTTCATTAGTTTTTTCCTCTTGACAATGTAAACATATTCCATCACATTTCTTTGAAGTATTTCCTTTTACTAGTAATTTATCTATTACCAGTCTCCACAAAAAATCTTGACATTCTACTTCCTAGTTACACCATTTGCTTATTTTTATAGCTTTAATTTTTTCGTCTGTTAGATTTTTCCATGGTTTTACATAGTACTGTTTTATCGTTACATTCCTATACCGCATTTTTCTTTCTTTTCCTATATCAATTTTTATTTTCCACAAAATAATTTCTTAGTAACATTTTACTTAATTTATATAGGTTTTCTCTATTTTATTCTTTTTTTACCATTTCGCACATTTATCATATTAATATTTATACAATTTTACTAGTTCTCTCTCATATTTTTCATTTATCCAGTTTGATGTACAAATTTAATGAAGCAGCATATACCACTTAACCCTAAACCACCTTCCACTTTATTTACATACTATTTTTTTTAACTGGGTTTAATCTAGAACCCCATATAAATTAAAAAAAAAATGCAATAATTGCTTTTCAAATACCACTGGCAACATAAATACAATTGCTAAGTACACTATATCAGTACTGAATTTATCAAATACATTTTTTCTGAACAATTTATATGTTCTCCAAAAAGACAGGTTTGTTTTGTTTCTTCTATTGCTTTACCCTACTGAATTTTACTTATATCTTTATTGCCAAATTTTATACCCAACACCGAAATTTCATTCATTGTAAAACACCCCTACCTTTACCACATCTAAACCTTCAGTTTTCCCTTATTTAAAGCCCTCCTATCACCTCTAGACATTCATTTGTGCAAATTCCTTCTTTTATCCACATTTTGTTTTATGCAATTATTAAAATGTCTTCTGCATTTGTTAACAGATATGGAATTCTTAACCCTTCAAGTGTTATATACCCTACCTCCTTCATTTTGTAATTTATATCACATACTATCACATTTGTAACTAATGCAAAGAGTATACAACTCACTGGGCAACCATGTCTTAAACCACTCTTCATATGCATCTCTTGGCTTAACCAGCCACTTACAAGTATTTTTACTTTATTATTACTATACATTGATATACATAATTTCCTAACTTTCTCACTTTTATTATATTCTTTCATTATTACCCATAAGATTTCATATCCACTTGTATCAAAATGCCTTATTAAGGTCTCCTATAATAATTTTTGCTTCTTTTCAATTCATCTCTCCAGATGTCTGATGGAACCCTGGGCTAATATCTGCCTCGAGAGTCTCACCGGACTCCTGAGGTGCAGCATGGGCATCGGGCCCAACTTTTTTGCTCTTCTTCTGAGGCAGCTCTTCAGAAGTACCTACCCTGCCCTCCACACCTATCACTAGGTGCTGGAGTCTCTGGTTCTCGAGATAAAAGTTTTAGTGGAGCCAGATGGCTGCGAAGTGTTTTAGGCACAAATGATTTAGAAACGTCACAAGCTGTATGGTTGTGGGCCTCACCTAAACAGAATAAGCACTTATGCGTGTCCTTGTGTGGAATTTGTCTTCCACAAGCACACTTCCCCTTTTAGTTGACATGTACATCTGAAAAGCTAAAGAAGAGATAAAAAACCCAAAGGGCACTTAACTGTAACAGATGGCAGAGTCAAGAGAGCAAACTGCTTCCCGAAGCTGGTGATCAGAGGTCCAAAGATCACGACGGCAGAAAAGTTCTGAAATGGGTACTTGCAGATGTCCCTTTTATAGCCGTTGGGTTATGACTCTGACATCAAACATCGCATGTACCCCTGCTCCTAAGACTTTGGTACACTGGCCGGATGTCCGGTGCTGCAGGCAGCAATCTCCCTACAGTTATGAATACTGCAACATGAGAACAGGACATCCACAATGCTGTGTACATCCAGTTACTGGATTCAAATACTATTTCCATGGAAGAGCTACTTGTAAGATCGCCAACATTGTTTACATAGCCACTTGCAAGTCCTGCCCAGCCTACTATGTAGGCATAATCAATAGACCTTTTAAAGAACAAATTCTACGAAACCTGACATTCGTAACAGTATTGAGACCAATGCCTTATATGAGGATATTAAAAACAACAAAACACACCGGTTTCATTTTATGGCCAGAAGTATGCCAAGAGAGAATTTGAGAAGGGGTGATGTATGTAACAACACTGAAGTACAAGAAACTAAACGGATTATGGAACTCCGAGCCGATCGCCCACCTGGTCTTAATGGTGTCATCCCCCTTAAGCCCATTTTAAAAGCAAGAGGCCTTGTCAAAAAATGCAATTGATCTAATGTAATATGCTGATTTCATTACAGACTTGTGTATATTCAGGCTGTGAATTATGTTGTCTTCCTTCTTTCCCTTCATATAAGGAGAAGGTGCTTTTGACCACAGTTGATTGGTTACTTTGGTCTTGCAATTACTAAGAGATATTGCCTTATTTACATTTGAAGATATTTTTCTTTATCGGCTGGTTGCAACTGTTACTGTGCACAGTCACTTGATCAAAAAAAGAAGTTATGTACTTACCATAACGTTCCATGTGAGTTGCTTATCTTGCCTTTATTCTCACTGATGGGTTCGGAGCTGATCCTCGGCTCCGACACGGCCGATAGCAAAGCTCAAGGTTTGCCAGTAGCTCGAGACCAAGCCCCTTATCCCACAATGCACTGCTGGAATTACCTCAGATCTTATTTGCTGCGAGTAACAGTGTGTGTGTATATATATATATATATATATATATATATATATATATATATATATATATATATATATATATATATATATATATATATATATATATATACACACACCCTTTTATTTATTTCTACCAAGAACAGTTCCCGAAGGGGAAGAAGAAATACTGAATAACCAGGATGGTACTAGCCTCTAAGTCAACAGTCAGCCAGGAGGGGGAAGGAGGGAGGGACGTGAGAATAAAGGCGAGATAAACAACCCACATGGAACATTATGGTAAGTACATAACTTCTTTATGTGATGTTGTTAAATCTCACCGTTTATTCTCACTGATGGGTAGCATCCCTAGCACCCTCAATCTTGGGTGGCTCATGGAAGTATGTTCTTCAGTACCATGGAACCAATGGAAGACCTGTCTCATGAAGCCTTATCTACTTTGTAATGCGTGATAAAGGTATGAGGCTTAGACCAAGTGGCTGCAGCGCAAATATTGTCAAGGGGCAATTTAGCTTGAAAAGTAGAAGACGTAGAGATGGCTCTGGTAGAATGAGCCTTAGGTTTGTGTGTTAAAGGCATGCTACCATTCTCATAAACAAAGGATATACAATTGGATAACCATTTAGATAAGGTTGTTTTAGTCACTGGATTGCCTTTTGTGGCTTCTGAAAAAGGATACAAAAAGTTGATCTTATTTTCTAATATCCTTAGTTCTGTCAAGATAAAATCTGAGCTGTCTGTGTACATCAAGTCTGTGCAGCATGTATTTATTCCAATTTGCTAGAGTGGTTGGGAAAAAAGACTGGCAGCTCAATGACCTGATTGATATTTGATTCAGAACAGACTTTAGGTAAAAATGAGGGGTTTGTTCTGAGAGATACTCTATCAGCATGGAAAATCATGTAAGGTGGTCTGATAGATTTTATTTATTTTATTTTACTTCAAGATAATGCTTGAAGTTCTCACACTCTGTGGGCAGAAGTAATGGCCACAAGAAAAATAGTTTTCCAGGACAAATATTTGAGATCACAAGAAGATGCTGGTTCAAAAGGGGGAAGAATAATTTGAGACAGCATAAAGTTTAAATTCCAGGGAGAATAGGGAATTCTGATAGGAGGTCTGATGTGAAGAACGCTTTTGAGAAAAGTCTTTGATAATTTATGGCCCATAACATTTGAGCCACCAAACCCAAGGTGAAAATTTGAGATGGCAGCTAACTGGACTATCACTGTAGCAGCTGCTGCCCCTTCCTTAAAAATCTTTGTCAAGAATTTAAAAATAGATGATAGCAGAGCTCGGAAAGGGTCAATTTTCTGCCTGTTGGCCCAAATTGAGAACCTTTTCCATTTACTGCCATATAATTTTCTGGTAGATGGCTTGTGAGAAGACAAAAGAATTTGTCTTGTATCTTCTGAAATTGAATGAAGCCTGGCAATTACGGGAAGCAGATTAGCCAAGCAGTCAGTTTCAGGGACTACAGTGAAGGATGGTCCGGAACTGGATCCAGGATCCATGGATCTTCCAACAGATGATGGTGGAGAAACGGGAACCAAATCTGTTGAGGCCAGTAGGGGGCTATGAGAATAGCAGTCCTTCCCAGCGATTTTGCTTTCTGTAAAAATCTGGGTATCAATGGGAAGGGTGGAAATGCATAAAGGAGACCCGGGAGCCAATCGTGTAAAAGTGCATCTCTCGGGGGATGACCGGGAGGTGGTATTAGGGCAAAGTAGCTTCTGCATTTTGAATTGATGTGGCTGGCAAAGAGGTCGCAGCAAGACTGGCCCCATTTGCAGAAAATCAACTCCGCAACCTGTTGTTTGAGAGACCAGTTGTGAGGGAGCAATATCGCCCTACTTAGCTTGTCCGCTATCACGTTGGATTTCCTCGGGATGTGCGTTGCTAACAGAAAACGCTGGGACGACACAGCCCATTGCCAGACCCGGAGGGCTTCTCGACAAAGGGGGTAAGACTTGGTTCCGCCTTGCTTGTTCAAGTACCAGACTACTGACATGTTGTCTGTCTGAATTGCAATAGTTCCTAGAGGGAGAGAGTCCTGACAACGCCAGAAGTACCGCTCTCAACTCTAGAACATTGATGTGCAGATGTGATTCTTGATCTGTCCATGTGCCTTGGGCAGTCTTTCCCTGAAAATGCCCCCCCCCCCAAATCAGGGAAGCATCCATGGTCACAGTGGCTACTGGGGGAGGACAAAGGGTCTTCCGATTGTGACATGAAGAGACATCAACCACCACCAAAGGTCTCTCTTGCACGAATCCGTGATGAGAATCATGTGGTGCATCGGTAGTTTCTGGTATGACCACTGAGCAAAGAGGAGCCATTGAAGAATTAGCATATGCATCCTTGCAAGTGGTATAGTCAGGATTGCTGCTGCCATCAAACCTAGCACCTTCAATACCTCTGCTGCTGTAGCTTTGTTCTTTGACCCCAGTGAGATGACGTGTTGGCGAAGTGAGACTCTTTCGACAGGAATACGTACAGTGGTAGTTGAGGTATCTAACTCTGCTCCTATAAAAATGGTATGCTGCGATGGCGATAAGGCAGACTTTTCAAAGTTGATTGTAATGCCTAACTGATGGCAGAGTGTCAGAGTCTATTGTGTTGCCTGAGTCAACTGATGCCTGGTGGTAGTGGTGAGGAGCCAATCGTCTAGGTATGGAAACACCTGGAATCCTAGACGTCTCAGGTGAGCCGTGACCACTGCCATGCATTTGGTGAACACTCTGGGGGCTGTAGTGAGACCAAAGGGCAGGGCTCGAAACTGGTGATGACTGGCTCCCAGCCAGAAACGCAGATGATCTCTGGAGCGTCTGTTCATCTTTATGTGATAGTACGCGTCCTTGAGATCTATGGAGCACATCCAATTGCCTTTCCCTAAGAAGGGAAGAATGGACTGAAGCGTGACCATTTGGAACTTCTCTTTCTTTACGAACTGGTTGAGTCTGCTGAGGTCCAAGATAGGTCTCCAGTCGCGTTTTCTCTGGTACCAAAAAGAATCTTAATTAAGTTCCGAATCTAAAATGGTATGAAATATCCTCTGGGAATGATGCTTTATACCCATGTATCTGATGTTATGTTTAGCCAGGCTTCTGGGTACAAAGACAAGCGACCCCCCGACTGCCTCCAGAGCCGAACAGTCGGGCCCCCATTCAGGGGAGCTGGTAGGGTTGACCGGAGAACTGACCCCTGTCACCCTGTTGCTGCGGACCCCCTCTGCCGCGGGGGCGGCGTCTTCCATTAAAACCCCCTCCTCTGCCTCTAGAGGGGGTTTCTCCACGTGTGTCCTGAAAGGCTCCCTGTGCTTTTCGGAACCACATTTTCCCTCCCCTAGGGCCCTTGGGGTAGGGCCGAGTAAGGGTAGAAAAATGGACTCCAACGGCAGATAAGGTCTTGCCTTCCTGCTCACACCTGGTTAAAGCTTCCTTTACTTTGGGCCCAAACAGTGATGAGTCATCAAATGGGGTTTTGATAAAGGAAGACTTAAAGTGTTCCGCAAAGGAACAGAGACGCATCCAGGCTTGTCTTCGAAGAGCAATGCCCGAACTAGCAGCTCTACTCGAACCATCAGCTGCACAGGATTTGAGAAGCATGAACAAGTTTACCAATGAGTTTAGGGTAGCCAGCTGGGCGTTGACTTTGTCGGCCACCCCTGCAGCTACCGTACCCTGAAGAGTATCTCCTAGCTCTTTCAGATCTCTTTGTAGTCTCGTAAAGTGGGTTAAGTAGTTCAGTGATCGCAGAGAAAAAGTCGCAGAACTAAACATGCGTTTCCCACATCTATCCATGACTCTAGAATCTCTGTTAGGAGGATGGATAGATGTGGATGTCTCAGACACTTCATTTCTGGTGGCTGCAGCTACCACCATGGCATCAACAGGCACTCCCTTTGTCAAAACTGGCTTGTCCACTGGGGCAGACATGAATTTATTGGGCTTACGAGGAACAGGTTCCATGGCCTCCGGTGACTCCCACGCCTTATGAGAGATCAGTTCCATGAGCTTGTCTTAAGGCAGAGACACCCAAGAAGTGGAAGGTTGAGACCCAAAAACCTTCAAGAGCACGGACTCATCCTCAGTAGGAGTCTTGGACTGCCAACTGCCCCTCTGACTAAGGATCTCTAGTATCTCTGCAAAGGAGATATCCTCAGAGGGGGATCGAGGGGACCCTTCTGACTCATCCAAGTCTGTATCAGATGTCAAAGACTCCTGTGAGGAGTCTAAGTGCATCCTCTTGCACAGTCTTTTCCTGGGCACCTCCTCCGTGGGGGGATCTGGGGAGGTCTCAGAAGAGCAGGGGATGCCCTGTGGGGGTACTTGAGACTCGGGGTCTCTACGCTTAGGGGGACAGGTAGACGAAGAAGCAGACACAGGAGCTTGAGGGGAGAGGGAAGGCTGAACCGATGCTGACATTGTCTTTGGAGACAAAACTCTCTTCATAGCATCGAAGGCACCATGGCTCTGATGAGAAGGAGTGGACAGACCAGAGAGTGCCGTCCGATCCTCCCGCACCGAAACCCTGGGCTCCGAGTCCAAGGTAGGAGCTGAGCTCATCCGAGCCGAAGCTCCGAGAGGAAGAGTGGGCACCGACAAATCGGTTCGACTATCCTCCCCAGACCCGATGGGAGAGCGTCGGCTCCTAGAGTCCTCGGTCAGTGCCAAGGACATCAGAGTAGATGGAGCCGATAACACCGGTGCGAATATCTGCTCCAAGGGTTCGACAATCATCGGTTCAGTTTCCTTCGGCTCCGAGAGTCCAGTACGGCTCGGAGGAGGAGTAGACAAATCCGGTTCCATGGTCTTCGGCACCGACGAGCTGGTCGGGGCCAACAACAATTTGGCAAGTCCTGGTGCCTGTAAAAGCTTCTGCACTAGCCGATCCATGTCCAAATATGAAAGGCTGACTGAGGACTTAGATGAATGCACCGAAGGTGCTGACTGGAGCAGAGGAGAAGAAGGAACTTCAGAGACTGGCTCCAATACTGAGAGCTGGCTCCGAATCAAAGGTACAATTCTGTTCTGAGGTCGGTGGAACAGATGACCTTCCCTCTAAGTTTTCGTCTTTTTTGCCACTTTAGGTTCTGTAGATTTTGTGGATTTTGAGGATTTGGAGGACGTGCTAGTACCCTCATGGCTTCTCAACACCTCAGAAAAGGAATGCTGTAGTAATCCCCTGTCTATAAGCTTCCTCCTTCTCTCCAAGAGGACTCTTGAAGGAAAGGAATGGCAAATGTTGCAAGTGTCTTGGAGGTGTTTAGCCCCCAGACAGTAGACACACAATGTGTCCATCAGTGAAGGACATTTTCTGCCCACAATCTGGGCATTTTTTTGAATCCCGATTTAGGATGGGATTTTTCCTTGTCATCCGACATAGTTAAGTAAAACAAACCAGTATACTGCAAAAAGTAAAACAGTAAAGTCCTTACTAAACTTGTAAAGACCCACAAAACAACTAAGCCCAATCCGGGCACTATCTATAACAAATAGCTATAGATTACAGATATTTGGCTAAAGAGGCCCACAGAAAAAAACCCTGACTATTAGAAAAGATTAATAAGTCTAAATAGGGCTAAAGGCCCACACAAACCAACTAAGCCAACAGGGCAATAACTATCTAAAACTATAGATTCTATTATCTAATTAACAAACACTAACACACAACTATTATATGAAAAACAAAAAAGAAAAGTTTTTTTATAAAACTTGCTGTTTTTATCACAAATGGTCCGAGATAGCTGGATCACAGAGATATCTCTTGCCACGGCAAAAGTAGATCTGAGGTAATTCCAGCAGTGCATTGTGGGATAAGGGGCTTCGTCTCGAGCTACCGGCAAAGCCATGTTGGAGCAGAGGATCGGCTCTGAACCCATCAGTGAGAATAAACGGTGAGATTTAACAACTTCACATCAAAGAGTTCTGCTGAAAAAACAGAGCCTTCTTACTGATAGCACGATTTTTCTTTTCTATCATTCAGGAAGGCCTGCATTTAAGTCAGCATGGGCATTATATTTTGCTCCTTAGTTTCCTTTTGCTTCTACTGGGTGTTTTCACTGGCTCTTTTCCTCACATGAATAGTCAAGGTCTAATTTCTATTGAAAGAGAAGCTTCCCGACTATGAATAATCATTACTTGGTTCCTACAGGCGAAAAGGCTTCCTGATTAAAGACGATTGGTCCCTTTGTTATGCTAAATAACTGGTTCACTATGACTAGTTCATTGGACCAGCTTGTTCCTGCTTTTTGTTGATTGGTTGTACTGTGATTCTGAATGAATCTGAGACTGGCATGCCCCTGATTGGAAGTATAGTTTCTGATAGTCTCTCACTGGTCATCCTGATATACTAAATGGTTTATTCAGTTGGAGAAGCTCATTGGTCCAGCTTGTTTCTGATTCTTGATGATTGGCTATTATAAGAACAATTGTTGGTTAATGGGTGAGGATCTGAAGAAGGTTTTTACCAAAAGAGCTTATCCATCCTGTTTTATGCTGCTTTTTATTGTTCATATTAAAGAATGTGTTTTTTAATGTGACATGTTCGTCTCATGACAGCCTTTGTGGTACGTCTCATCTTTGTTCCTGCATATTCCAAAATATTTTCCATTTTAGTTTCAAATCTCTTTTGTATTATTTTCATAAAGACCTGATAATTGTTGTAATTCAATACTATCAGTCTTCATTTTTTTGCCTTCTATTTTCCTTTTGATTTTAAGTATTCCACTGCATAATTCTTTATACATAACACCTTCATTCAAAATATTTAAAAATATTTTTGTCAATTCCTTAAATTTTTGTACATTACATGCCCTATTCCACCTGGTCCTGCAGCCAAATCTATATTTACATGTCCTAGTACTTCAGCTCATATAAAGAAATCTCCTTTTCCAACTCCTTGTTCCGTTAACTTTTTACTTTCCCTGTTCCTCCACACTACCTTTTTTCTTTAAGCATTTCCTGTACATATTGTACTATACTAGTCATAATTTTTTCCCGAGTTCTTTCTACTTCTCATTTTACATTTTTTATTTCTGTCATTACACTACAATCTTACTTAAGCAGACTAGCAAAGGAACTCGATACCTCCTCTCTTCTTCCTTGCAAGAATATCTTTGCCTATATAACAGTTTTTGTATTTTTTCTTGATTTTGTTCATATAATTTTTTCATTGTCAAAGTACTATCATTAATTTCTAAATCTTCTGATACGTTATATGCTCTTTTATATTTCTCTCTCTACTTTTCTTGCATCATACTGCCACTGAAAAAATCTATTTTTTATAGTTTTCCTTAAATATCCACCAGACTTTTTATAAAATGTTCTCATAGTAATATGATCTTCCCATAGCTGTATTACTAATCTTTTTCCTTCTTTGTTCCATGCTCTCATTTATCCTTTTCATTCATTTGCCTATTTTTAATATTCCTTGCTTTCCTTTATCTCTTTATCCATATTGCAATATGATCAAAAAATCCATTTCAACTACCTCCCTTTCTCCAAGAACTAAATGTTCTGATACTATAAAACAATATAGTTCAGTTATATGCATCCTCCTTTTGTAAGTGTATGAATTTTTGTCCCAAAGTTTTAACTTACCACATCTTATAACTTTTAACATCTTTCTCATATCATTTCCTTTATTTTTATGCTTGTCTCTCAAATCACAATTAAAGTCTCCTGTTACTAAACTATTCATATTTATCGCTGCAGTCTAAAATCTGATGAAAGAAGCTTTCCCTTTCTTTATAATTAGTATAAGCATATAATGCTACTGTGATGTCCCCACACTGGTCCAGTGATCAAGGAGACTGAATCCTCACCATTGAAGCTGGAGAGGGACATTCATTTGGAATACAATGGATACCCTCAGTATTTCCAGATGCAGACCTCTCTGCATCAAGAACAATTTCCCTTAAGAGCACACAGGGAACACACTCAGCCCAGGGTCTGGGTTTCTATATGCATTTCCCTCCAGGTCCTCAATAAGACTCCCCACTGGTACAGTTGTAGAGTTAAGACCTCAGCCGAGTGACCAAGCCAAGTCCTCCACCACTCTCTATGTGAAACCAGTGTTGTGTGTCACTGCTCCAAGTAGCTGACACACACACTGTGAGATTTGATTTTACACACACACACCCGGGAAACACTTGCACAGATTTACCTGTTGTGCCTTCTGCCCAGAGTATAAGGCAGATATCACTGCTAACAGACACTCCACAATCATCTACTCTAAGGCCCTTAACAAAGGGTGCCCAATTATATTGTGCAATATTAGGGCTAATACAAATGGTAGTAGTCAACCAAGGCAGCTAGGCCTTCAGGTAGTAGTCAACCAAGGCAGCTAGGCCTTCAGGAGTGGCCCGCACAGTGTCACCAAATATAAGCACACTCAAAGGTTAAACACTTTGTAAAAGGCCCAGCCAAAATAAAAGTTTTAAATATGTTTAACAACAAAAGCATGAAAATACTGAACATGTATTTACAGTAAACCACAGAGTTCAAATCACAGGAAATATTGAAAACAACATTGACTGACAGACTCAGATGAATAAAGAAAAATAACACCTAAACTAAGCTTCAATATATTTTCCTGACTGAATCTAGGAGAATTACTATTCTCTACTTACTTAACAAAGCAAGGCAAATGATGTAGTGAATGGTCCTTCTTGTTGTCAGGTCCAAGACAGAATACGGGTCTATATTATGTGATCGAAAAATGTGTTCATCAAACATGTTTTCAATGACACAAACAGCACACAAACTAATCTCCGAACAGCCAATTCAGCAATTTTTTTTCCCCAGGGGAAAAACTCTTGGCCGTCCTCAGGGATTTGCTCTTTTCCCCACTGTAGTGCAATCTTGGAGTTTGGTATATTTAGTTTGGGGGGGGTTGTAGGGTTTTGAAAGTTTTGCTTTTCTTTGCCAAGCGATTTTTTTCCCCTGGGAAAAAAATTGCTGAAGTGGCCGTTCGGTGATTAACGATGTTCTGTAGTCCTATCTCGCTGTAATTCTTGCTGGAAGGGTTTGGAGCAGATATTTGGCTCTGACTCGGCCAATACTAAAGCTTGAGAGCTTTTACTGGCTCAAGGCTAACCCCTATCCCATGGTGCCTCACGGCAATTCCCCAGATCTCGTCTGCCACAAAAGCTTCGAGGTTGTCTCCTTACTGGCTTGTTGGCTAAATAAAAGATTTATTTACTAAATCTTGCTTTTCTCTGCACCTTTTTTCCATTTCTTGATTCTTGTAGTTTCTAGTTAATTGTGTGATTGTACTGTTTGACCTCTATTTTCCCCCCTTAGGAAAGTACGGCCCGTTTCAGTTAGAGGGCCGTAGTTGCTCATTTAAGTTAGAGGGCCTTTCCTATCTTGTGTGTTTCTTCAAAAGAAAACAAAAAAAAAAAACAAAACAACAACAACAAAAAAAATAAATAAAATCTTTCCCTTCTCTATCGTTACTGTTCTTATTGGAATTGTTATCAGTAGATAGTAATTGGTATAGCTAGGGTTGGTATCTTTCTGGATAGCTTTAGTTTGTTCCTGTTAGAATGTCTAGGAAAAGGACAGAGAACATAAGGACCATAGCCCTTCGGGGTTTAAAAAATGTGATAAATGTTCACAAAAGATGTCTTTGACAGATAGTCACACTAGCTGTGTGTACTGCTTAGATGAAGCACATTTGCAAGAGCCCTGTACCTTTTGCCATGCCTTCAGTACCAGGGTTTTGAACGAAAGGAAACGAAAATTGATAGATAGGGGGTCTTATAGCCAGATGGAACTTGGTCAGACAGCTCCTAAGACTTCTAAACGAAAATTTTCGGCTCCAGTTTCGGAACCGTCAAAAAAGTCCAAAGCGTTGGAGCCAAGGAGTTCTGGCTCTGATTCCGCTTCTTCTCTATTGGTACTGGCGGTCTCTTCGGTGTCGAGGCAACCTTCAGTACCAAAACAATAATCTGACATTGACCCTGTCTCACCTACCTTGAGCTCTCCTATTTTGGAGAGGAGAGCTGCTCCTGTCTCTACCCGATCCTCCAGGACACTCTCAGATGAGGACATCGAGCGGGTGGTAAAGAGGTTGATTTCTCACCCAGCTCTGGCAAGAAAATTGGCCCCTCTGGACCCAAAGGCTTCAAGCAGACCCCTTTGCAAATCACTGCTCCTCCTCAGACTGCTTCGCTCTCGTAGCCAATCACTTCAGGTTCTTTGATGGTGGATCCGTCAGTTCCGAGGAATCTCCCTGCTTCCTTGGAACTGATAACTCTATCCTCAGCAGCTCAGTCAGGAGCAGAGGGATCTGGGAGCTAACACTCGAGTCGACTCCGAGGGGGATAGTCACCCTGGGTTTCCTTCGGAACTGACCCTCCCTCTCGGCGCTTCAGCTCGACTCAGCTTGGTTCCCACATCTGCTTCTGAGGCATTCCCCCTTGCTCAGTGCCTACCATCCATTTCCTTGTATCAGAGGTCTTCTTTGGAGTGGGGAGGAAAGACTTTCAAAGCAATAGAGAAGGTTTTATCCTTTGCAAAAGCCATACCTTTGGAACAGATGTCCCACCAGCAGTCGGCAGTAACCTCTTCTCCCCTGCCACCCCCACAGCGTGGGGAACCAGAGACTCAAGCAGCCCCTATTGGAGGTTCTCCCTCTTCTGAGACCTCCTCAGATTATCCCACTGGAGAGCTCCCTCAAAAGAGACTTTGTAAGAGGAAGCACGTTGACTCACCTGAGTCTATCATATCTGACACTGATTTGGAGGAATCAGAAGGGTCCCCTAGATCCCCCTCTGAGGATGTCTCTTTTTCTGACATCCTAGAAATCCTTAGACAGAGGGGTGATTGGAAGACCTCTAACCCTGAGGATGAATCAGTGCATCTTGAGGCCTTTGGTTCCCTGACCTTCCCCCTCCTGGGTGACACCTCCTTATGACCAGCTCTTAGGGGTCATATCGCAGAAAGCCTGGACCTCCCCAGACACAGTGGAGCCCATCCCAAGGTGGCCAAATTCATGACTACACCTGAAGATAAGTCCTTTCTTTCCAAAAGAGTTTCCATTGATGCTATGGTGGTAGCAGCGGCCACCAAGAAGGAGTTGTCCGAAACATCTTCTAATATCCATCCTCCTAACAAGGAGTCCAGGACGATGGATAGGTATGGAAAGCATACCCTCTCTTCAACGGCATTTACTCTAAGATTGCTGGTTTACCTTGCCCATTTCACTTGACTTCAAAGGGATCCCCTGAAGGAGTTGGGAGATACCCTTCAGGGTTCAGTAGCTCTGGGATCCATGGATAATGTTTCTGCGCAGCTCTCCAACCTTACGTCGATAACCGACTCCTCCATGAGACTTATATGGTATGTAGTGGATGGAGCGAGTACGGCAGCCGCAGCAGGAATCTCTCTCAGGAGACATTCTTGGATGTGTCTTTGCAACTTTACGGAATCCTTTAAGTCTTCCTTCACCAACGTCCCCTTTGGTTCATCTCTATTTGGACCTCAGGTGAAAGAGACCTTGACCAGGAGCGAGCAGGAAGGGAAAACCTTATCTGCTGTTGGAGCCCATTTCTCCCTTTTATCTAGACCCTATCCCAAGGATAATACGGGAGGGAAAATGTGGTTCCGTAAATCCCAAAAAGGTTTCCCCTCAGGCACAAGGTCAACCCTCCCCTGGAGGCAGAGGGGGAGGATATTATGGAAGACGCTGTCCCCGTGATGGAGGACGTCCGCAACACCGGGAGAAGAAACTTTCTCTGATCATCCCTTCCATCGCCCAGGAGGGGTTGCCAGACTGTTAGTCTCTGGAGGCAGCCAGGGGTCATCTATCGCTGTACCTAAGCACCTGACTAAACATTTCACAAAATCGTTGGGTACAGACTATAATATCCAAAGGTTATCTGATCCCTTTGTTTCCGATCCCCCTGTAAACCGGTCTCTACCAGAAGTGCCACCTATTCATCTAGACTGTGCAACATCAGAAGTCATCTCATTGCTACAAAAAAAAGAGTCATCCAAGAAGTCCCCACAGAGCAAACAGGATCCGAAATTTACTCTCGATTCTTTTTATTTCCAAAAAAGACGGGACTGGAGATCAATTCTAGATCTCAGCAGACTCAACAAGTCCGTAAAGAAATCGAAGTTCCGAATGATCACTCTGCAGTCGATATTTTCCTTTATCGGGAAAGACAACTGGGTGTGCTCAATAGATCTTCAGGACGTGTACTACCACATCAAAATGGACAGGCGCTCCAGAAGACACTTGTGCTTCTGGCTGGGAGCCAGTCATTTTCAGTTCTGAACTCTGCCCTTTGGCCTCACTATGGACCCAGAGTGTTCACCAAATCGATGGCAGTGATAACGGCTCACCTGAGACGTCAAGGATTCCAGGTGTTTTTGTACTTAGATGACTGGCTTCTCACTGCTACCACCAAGCATCAACTCATCAGAACCAGGGACGAGACTCTATCCTTGCGCGCCAGTTTAGGCATCAGTCAACCTAAAAAAATTCAGCCTCATCTCCATCGAAGCACATTGTATTTTTAGGCTCAGAAATAGACTCAACCACCATGTCAGCAAGACTAACATCAGAAACAGTAGAGTCATTACGCAACCAAGTCAGTTCCTTGCTAAACAATCACAAAGTTCAGGCCAGGGCAGTCCTTCAAGTCCTAGGGACTACGGCTTCCTCCATTCTATTAGTTCCTCAAGTCCATCTGCACACGAAGGTACTTCAATGGCTACTATTTGCACAATGGTCAATGCAGGATCTTCTCCTGTCTCATCAGATTCTTATCACAAACACCTGCAAGAAGGATATGACATGGTGGTTGCATACGGAACAACGTCTCTTAGGTCGTCCACTTGTTCCTCCTCAAGAAAAGGCAGTTTTGACCATGTATGCCCCCAAGATAGGTTGGGGAGGGGCATTACCTGGGAATAATGGTCCAAGGTATGTGACAGAACCATGAGAACCACTTGCACATCAATGTTCTGGAGATGAGGAGAGTGCTGTATGCGCTGCAAGCATTTTACAACTCTCTTCCCACCGGGACAACTGCGATTCAATCAGACATGTTTGTTGTGTGGTACATAAACAAGCAAGGGGGAACCAAATCTTACCAGCTTTGCCGAGAGGCCTTAAGAGTTTGGAAATGGGCGATGGACACTCAATGCTTTCTGGTAGCAATGCACATTCCGGGGAAGTCCAATGTGATAGCAGACAAACTCAGTCGAGCAATTCTGATGCCTCACGATTGGTCCCTGTATGCAGAAGTTGTGAAAGAGGTCTTTCACAGATGGGGCCACCCTTGCTGCGACCTATTCGCCACACACCTGAACACCAAGTGCAGCAACTACTTCGACCTAATTCCCCATCTGGGGATGTCACCCAGGGATGCTCTAGTCCACGATTGGCCCCCAGGACTTCTTTATGCCTTCCCACTTTTTAATCTCATCCTAAAGGTAATACAGAAAGCAAAACAGTTGAAGAGTACCCTGATCCTCATTGCTCCTTACTGGCCTCATCAAATCTGGTTTCCCTTTCTGTGGCCCTACCTATTGGAGGAACCATGGATTCTGGAACCATCTCCAAATCTACTGATTCATCAACCGGGACAGTTCCACCCGACCATCCACACCCTAAAATTGACAGCATGGCTGCTCCAGTTCCACGAATAGCCAAGTGCGTTTCCCTCTCACCTTCTGTCAAACACATTCTGACTTCTTCCCACAAGCCTTCCACTAGGAAGTTGTACTCCAGTAAATGCAAAAGGTTCTCCATTTGGGCTGTAAACCAAGGCTTAGATCCCTATACAGCTCCTATAGAATCTATTTTGCCCTTCCTTGCGGCCATCTTTCTCGAAGGGGATGCAGCCGCTACAGTTGGAGTCCAATTAGCGGCCATCTCTAATTACCATTTTGGATTCATGGGAAATCCCATCATGTCCCACTCTTTGTGCAAAACCTTCTTGAAGGGAGTTCTTCTCGGGCCTCCAAACAGTCACTAGAACCCTGGGACCTAAATTTAGTTCTCACATCCTTCGTTTCTTCACCCTTTGAACCATCTTCATCTGATCTGAAATTATTATCCAGGAAAACACTATTCTTAGTAGCTATAACCTCTGCTAGGAGAGTCTCAGAACTGCAAGCTCTTACTATTCAACCCCCTTACATTGTTTTCCACAAGGACAGAGTCTCACTTAGGACTAACCCTTCCTTTCTTCCTAAAGTATGCTCAGAACATAATTGTAACACTACTATTGAGCTACCAGTGTTTTTGCCAAATCATTCTAATAAATTTGAATATAGGCTACACCAGTTAGATGTCCACAGAATTCTCAGGTTTTACCTACACAGGACTAAAGAATTTAGAAAAATCAGATCAATTATTTATTTCCTTTTTGGACAAAAATAAAGGCTTGCCTGTTTCTAGGGTTACCCTTTCAAAATGGCTTTCAGATTGCATTTTCTTTGCTTATCAGACTGCTGGTAAACAGGTACCCAAAAAAGTGAAAGGCCATTCTCTACAAGGGCAGTATCAACTTTATGCACCTTTAGATCTAGGCTGCCAAATGATACTATTTGTGCAGCAGCTACTTGGGAAAGACCACATACCTTTGTCACTCATTACAAATTGGATTTGGCTTCCTGGGACAGGTCATCCTTTGGGTCCACTGTGCTGAAGAGTCTCTTCACTTGAGCCATCTGGGATAATGATGCTAGGGACGCTGTCCCATCCAGCAAGAATTACGGTGAGATAGGACTACAGAACATAAAGAAGTTATGTACTTACCATAATGTTTTATGTTTGTAGTCCATCTCACCTACATTCTTGCATCCCTCCCTCCCTCCTGCCCCTTTCCTGTTCCTGGAGGATCTGGTGGACTATACTTAAGCTGTCTGACCTGGTTTTAGTTGATGTCCACCTTGTTTTGTCTGTATGTACACAGTTATTGATAGTTTCATAACTATTAAGTACTTATTGCTTTCTTGCAAACAAGATCTGGGGAATTGCCGTGAGGCCCATGGGATAGGGGGTGCTAGCCTCGAGCCAGTAAAACTCTCGAGCTTTAATATCAGCCGAGTCGGAGTTGAATATCAGCTCC